>NC_142702.1:10032512-10221339 GCF_029339155.1 Prunus mume
GTTGGTGTATTGCATAGTTTTAGCCATTGATTCCTCCAAACCAACCAATGACTCCTCCCAAGATATTATGATGTTCCCAGTTTTACTTCAATCCGATTTCTATTGGTCATGAAATCAAACAATTCGGTTAAATGCAAGTTCGTTCTCAAATAGTGGTGGTAGTATTGCATAGTTTAAGCCATTAGTTTCACTCAACCAACCAAATGACTCCTCCACAATATTATGTTGTTCCCAAGTTTTGGACTCAATCCTATATCGATTGGTTCGCTGATAAACAATTAAGGTTGTCTGAAGTTCATTAAGCGAGTGGTTGGTGTATTGCATAGTCTTAGCCATTGGATTCCTCCCAACCAGAACCGTAGGTCCTCACGATATTATGATATTCCCCAGTTTTGGACTAATCGTTTCGATTGGTCCAGTAAAATCAAACAATTGAGGTTCGTACAAAGTTCGTTCCGAAATCGAGTGGTTGTTATATTATAGTTTTAGCATTGGATTTCCTCCAAACCAACCAATGACTCCTCCCACGATATTATGATGTTCCCCAAGTTTGGACTCAATCAATTTGATTGGTCCATGAAATCGGACAATTAGTTATTCTGAGTTCGTTCTAAATGGAGTGGTTGGTGTATTATAGTTTGTATAGTTTCACTTCAAACCAACCATGACTCCCCGATATTATGATGTTCCCCAAGTTTTGACTCAATCCGATTCGATTGGTCCATGAAATCGGACAATTCATTTCAATAAGTTCGATTCTGAAAATGAGTGGTTGGTGTATTGCATAGTTCTAAAGGTGGATTTCCTCAAAACCAGCAAATGACTCCTCCCACCATATTATGATGATTTTTGTTTTTGGACTCAATCCGATTTGATTGGTCCATGAAATCGGACAATTGAGGTTAAATCTGAAGTTCGTTCGAAATGGAGTGGTTGGTGTATTGCATAGTTCTAGAGATTGGATTCCTCAAACCCTTCAAATGACTCCTCCCACCATATTATGATGTTCCCCGTTTTGGACTCAATCCGATTGATTGGTCCATGAAATCGGACAATTGAGTTCGTCTGAAGTTTGTTGAAAAGAATGGGTGGTTGTGTATTGCATAGTTCTAGAATTGGTTCCTAAAACCCTCAAATGCTCCTACCATATTATATGATTTCCCATGTTTGACTCAATCCGATATCGATTGGTCCATTGGACAATTCGAGTTAATCTGAAGTTCGTTATGAAGCAGTGGTTGGTGTATTGCATAGTTTTAGGTGGATTTCACTCCAAAAGCAAATGACTCCTCCCGATATTATGATGTTCCCAAGTTTTGACTCAATCAGATTCGATTGGTCCATGAAATCGGACAATTGAGTTAATCTGAAGTTCGTTACGAAATGGAGTGGTTGGTGTATTACTGATTCTTGGGATTGGTTCACTCAAAACCTCCAAATGACTCCTCCGAATATTATGATGTTCCCAAGTTTTGGACTCAATCCAGATTGATTGGTCCATGAAATCGAACAATTGAGTTCGTAGAAGTTCGTTAAATAGGTGGTTGGTGTATTATAGTTCTAGAATTGGATTCCTCAAACCCTCCAAATGACTCCTCACAATATTATAATGTTCCCAAGTTTTGGACTCAATCCGATTCGATTGGTCCATGAAATCGGACAATTCGAGTCGTACAAAGTTTGTTGAAAGGTGGTTGGTGTATTGCATAGTTCGGAGATTGGATTTCACTCAAAACCAGCAAATGACTCCTCCCAGATTATGATGTTCCCCAGTTTTGGACTCAATCCATTTGGTTGGTCCATGAAATCGGACAATTGAGTTGTGAGTTCGTTACAAATGGAGTGGTTGGTGTATTGCATAGTTTTAGCCATTGGTTTCTTCAAACCCAAATGACTCCCCCACGATATTATGATGTTCCCAGTTTTTGACTCAATCCGATTTATTGGTCATGAAATCGGACAATTCAAGTTAAATACAAGTTCGTTCAAATGGAGTGGTTGGTGTATTGCATAGTTTGCCATTAGATTTCACTCCAAACCAACAAATGACTCCTCCCACAATATTATATTTATTCCCAAGTTTTGACTCAATCCTATATCGATTGGTCATTGAAATCAGACAATTAAGAGTTCGTCTGATTCGTTCTAAAATGGAGTGGTTGGTGTATTGCATAGTTTAGTTGGTTTCACTCAAACCAGCAAATGCTCCTCCCATGTATTATGATGTTCCCCAAGTTTTGGACTCAATCAGTTTGATTGGTCACAATCAGACAATTCAAGTTAAATGCGAGTTCGTTTGAAATGATGGTTGGTGTATTGCATAGTTTTAGCCATGGTTTCACTCCAAACCAGCAAATGACTCCTCCCATATATAGCGTTCCCAAGTTTTGGTCAATCCGATTCGATTGGTCCATGAAATCGGACAATTCAAGTTCTGACGTTAGTTAGAAATGGAGTGGTTGGTGTATTGCATAGTTCTAGAGATTGGATTTCACTCAAAACCCTCAAACTCCTCCCACAATATTATGATGTTCCCTATGTTTTGACTCAACGATATCGATTGTTCCATGAAATCGGACAATTTAGGTTCGTACGAAGTTCGTTCTGAAATGGAGTGGTTGGTGTATTGCATAGTTTTAGCCATTGGATTTCATTCAAACCAACCAAATGACTCCTCCCACGATATTATGATGTTCCCAAAGTTTTGGACTCAATCCGATTTCGATTGGTCCATGAAATCAGACAATTCGAGTTAAATGCAGTATTCGTTCTTGGAGTGGTTGGTGTATTGCATAGTTTTGGCCATTGGATTTCACCCCAAACCAACCAAATGACTCCTCCCACAATATTATGTTGTTCCCCAAGTTTTGGACTCAATCCTATATCGATTGGTTCATGAAATCGGACAATTAAGGTTTGTACGAAGTTCATTCTAAAAGGGAGTGGTTGGTGTATTGCATAGTTTTAGCCATTGGATTTCACTACAAACCAACCAAATGACTCCTCACACGATATTATGATGTTCCCCAAGTTTTAGACTCCATCAGTTTCGGTCGATTCGGCAAATGCGAAGTTCGTTTTGAAATGGAGTGGTTGGTGTATTGCATAGTTTTAGCCATTAGTTCCTCCAAACCAACAAATGTCCTCCCAGATATTATGATGTTCCCCAAGTTTTGGACTCAATCCGATTTGATTGGTCCATGAAATCGGACAATTCAAGTTAATCGAGTTAGTTCTGAAATGGAGGTTGATGTATTGCATAGTTCTAGAGATTGGATGTCTCAAACCCTCAAACTCCTCCACCATATTATGATGTTCCCCATGTTTTGACTCAATCCGATATCGATTGGTCCATGAAATCAGACAATTGAGTTAAATGCA
The DNA here is from genome assembly GCF_029339155.1 of Prunus mume. Classification (NCBI taxonomy): domain Eukaryota; kingdom Viridiplantae; phylum Streptophyta; class Magnoliopsida; order Rosales; family Rosaceae; genus Prunus; species Prunus mume. The sequence continues at coordinate 10,035,894 of NC_142702.1, forward strand.
AGTTCGTTACGAAATGGAGTGGTTGGTGTATTGCATAGTTTTGCATTGGTTCACTTCAAACCCAAAAGACTCCTCCCACGATATTATGATGTTCCCCAGTTTTGGACCAGTTTGATTGGTCCATGAAATCGGACAATTGATTCGTGCAGTTCGTTGGAAATGGGTGGTTGGTGTATTGCAGATTCTTGGGTTGGTTCCTCAAACCCTCAAATCTCCTCCACAATATTATGATGTTCCCCAAGTTTTGGACTCAATCCGATTTGATTGGTCATGAAATCGGACAATTCAGTTCGTCAGAGTTCGTTACGAAATGGAGTGGTTGGTGTATTGCATAGTTCTAGAGATTGGATTTCCTCAAAACCCTCCAAATGACTCCTCCACCATATTATGATGTTCCCATGTTTTGACTCAATCGATGTCGATTGGTCCAATCGAGACAATTGAGTTATCGAAGTTCGTTAAAGCAGTGGTTGGTGTATTGCATAGTTTTAGCCATTGGATTTCACTTCAAACCAACAAAGCTCCTCCACGATATTATGATGTTCCCAAGTTTTGGCTCAATCCGATTTAGATTGGTCCATGAAATCGGACAATTGATTTGTGCAGTTCGTTCAAATGGAGTGGTTGGTGTATTGCATAGTTCTTAGGATTGATTCCTCAAAACCCTCAAATGACTCCTCCACAATATTATGATGTTCCCAAGTTTTGGACTCAATCGATTTGATTGGTCCATGAAATCGGACAATTGAGTTAAATGCAAATTCGTTCAAAAATGGAGTGGTTGGTTATATTGCATAGTCTAAGTTGGATTCCACTCAAACCCTCAAATGACTCCTCACAATATTATGATGTTCCCAAGTTTTGGACTTAATCGATTATTGTTTCATGAAATCGGACAATTGAGGTTAATCTGAGTTCGTTACGAAATGGAGTGGTTGGTGTATTGCATAGTTTTAGTTTCCTCTAAACCAACCAAATGACTCCTCCCACGATATGATGTTCTCCAGTTTTGACTCAATCGATTTCGTTGTCCATGAAATCAAACAATTCAAGTTAAATGCGATGTTCGTTCTCAAATGAGTGGTTGGTGTATTCATAGTTTTCTTGTTAGATTTCACTCCAAACCAACAATGACTCCTCCATAATATATTGTTTCCCAAGTTTGGACTCAATCCTATATCGATTGGTTCATAAATCGGACAATTAAGGTTAAATGCAAGTTCATTCTAAATGGAGTGGTTGGTGTATTGCATAGTTTTAGCCATTGGATTTCACTACAAACCAACCAAATGACTCCTCCCACGATATTATGATGTTCCCCAAGTTTTAGACTCCATCGCATTTCGATTGGTCCATAAATCAGTTAATTCGAGTTAAATCTGAAGTTCGTTTTGAAATGGAGTGGTTGGTGTATTGCATAGTTTTAGCCATTGGATTTCACTCCAAACCAACCAAATGACTCCTCCCACGATATTATGATGTTCCCCAAGTTTTGGACTCAATCCAGTTTGATTAGTCCATGAATCGACAATTGAGTTAAATGCAGTTTGTTTGAAATGATGTGGTTGGTGTATTGCATAGTTAGCCATTGAATTTCCTACAATCCAAAATGACTCCTCCCGATATTATGATGTTCAAGTTTTGGACTCAATCCGATTTGATTGGTCCATGAAATCGGACAATTCGAGTTAAATGCGAAGTTCGTTTTGAAATGAGTGGTTGGTGTATTGCATAGTTTTACCATTGGATTTCCTCAACAGCAAATGACTCCTCCACGATATTATGATGTTCCCCAAGTTTTGGACTCAATCCGATTCGATGGTCCATGAAATCGGACAATTCAAGTTAAATGCGACGTTCGTTCTAAAATGGAGTGGTTGGTGTATTTAGTTCTAGGGTGGATTTCCTCAAAACCCTCAAAACTCCTCCACATATTATGATGTTCCCCATGTTTTGACTCAATCGATATCGATTGGTCCATGAAATCGGACAATTCGGTTGTCGAAGTTCTTTACGAAATGGAGTGGTTGGTGTATTGCATAGTTTTACCATTGGTTTCACTCACCAACCAAATGACTCCTCCCGATATTATGATGTTCCCAAGTTTTATTAGTCCATGAAATCAAACAATTCAGGTTCGTCTGATGTTCGTTCTCATGAGTGGTTGGTGTATTGCATAGTTTTGCCATTAGATTCCTCCAAAACCAACAAATGACTCCTCCATAATATTATATTGTTCCCAAGTTTGGACTCAATCCTATTCGATTGGTCCATGAAAGGACAATTAAAGTTAAATGCGAAGTTCATTCTAAATGGGTGGTTGGTTTGTATAGTTTAGCCATTGGATTTCACTAAACCAACCAAATGACTCCTCACGATATTATGATGTTCCCAAGTTTTGTCATCGTTTGATTGGTCCATGAAATGGACAATTGAGTTCGTCAGAGTTCGTTTGAAATGGAGTGGTTGGTGTATTATAGTTTTAGCCGTTTCCTCAACCAGCAAATGACTCCTCCTGATATTATGATGTTCCCCAAGTTTGGACTCAATCCGATATCGATTGGTCCATGAAATCGGACAATTCAAGTTCGTCAGAGTTCGTTAGAAATGGAGTGGTTGGTGTATTCATAGTTCTAGAGATTGGATTTCCTCAAACCTAAATGACTCCTCCCACGATATTATGATGTTCCCATGTTTCAACTCAACGATATCGATTGGTCATAAATCGGACAATTCATGTTAAATGCTAAGTTCGTTGAAAGGAGTGGTTGGTGTGCATAGTTTAGCCATTGATTCACTCAAACAACCAAATGACTCCTCCCATGATATTATGATGTTCCCCAAGTTTTGACTCAATCAGTTTGATTGGTCCATGAAATCGAACAATTGAGTTAAATCGAAGTTCGTTCGAAATGGAGTGGTTGGTGTATTATGCAGTTCTAGAGATTGGATTTCCTCAACGCTCCAATGACTCCTCCACAATATTATGATGTTCCCCAAGTTTGGACTCAATCAGTTCGATTGGTCCATGAAATCGGACAATTCGGTCGTCTGAGTTCATTATGAAATGGAGTGGTTGGTGTATTGCATAGTTCTAGGTTGGATTCTCAAAACCTCCATGACTCCTCCACCATATTATGATGTTCCCAAGTTTTGGACTCAATCCGATTTCGATTGGTCCATAAATCGGACAATTGATTCGTCGAGTTCGTTAAAATGGAGTGGTTGGTGTATTGCATAGTTCTGAGTTGGATTCCTCAAACCCTCAAATAGACTCCTCCCACATTATTATGATGTTCCCCAAGTTTTGGACTCAATCCGATTTCGATTGGTCATAAATTGGACAATTGAGGTTAAATCACAGTTTGTTAGAAATGGAGTGGTTGGTGTATTGCATAGTTTTAGGATTGGATTTCACTCAAAACCAACAATGACTCCTCACAGTTATGATGTTCCCAAGTTTTGGACTCAATCAGATTTGATTGGTCCATGAAATAGGACAATTGAGTTGTCACGAAGTTCGTTACAAATGGAGTGGTTGGTGTATTGCATAGTTCTAGATTGGATTCCTCAAAACCCTCAAATACTCACCACATATTATGATGTTCTCCAAGTTTTGGACTCAATCGATTTGATTGGTTCATGAAATCGGACAATTGAGTTCGTCACAGTTTGTTGAAATGGAGTGGTTGGTGTATTGCATAGTTCTAGATTCCTTTAAAACCAGCAAATGACTCTTCCCAAGAATTGATGTTCCCCAGTTTTGGACTCAATCCGATTTCGATTGGTCCATGAAATCGGACAATTGGTTAAATGCGAAGTTCGTTACGAAATGGAGTGGTTGGTGTATTGCATAGTTCTAGAGATTGGATTCCCTCAAAACCCTCAATGACTCCTCCCAATATTATGATGTTCTCAAGTTTGGGACTTAATCCGTTCGATTGGTTCAAAATCGGACAATTGAGTTCGTCGATGTTATTCTGAAATGGAGTGGTTAGTGTATTGCATAGTTCTAAGTTGGATTTCACTCAAACCTCAAATGACTCCTCCACAATATTATGATTTTCCCAAGTTTTGGACTCAATCGATTCGATTGGTTCATGAAATCGGACAATTGAGTTAAATCGAAGTTCGTTCTGAAATGGAGTGGTTGGTGTATTGCATAGTTTTGAAATTGGTTCCCTCAAAACCCTCCAAATGACTCCTCACAATATTATGATGTTCCCCAAGTTTTGGACTCAATCCGATTTCGATTGGTTCATGAAATCGGACAATTGAGTTTAAATCGAAGTTTGTTCTGAAATGGAGTGGTTGGTGTATTGCATAGTTCAGGTGGATTTCACTGTCAACCAACCAAATGACTCCTCCCACGAGATTATGATGTTCCCCAAGTTTTGGACTCAATCCGATTTCGATTGGTCCATGAAATAAACAATTCAGGTTCGTACGAAGTTCGTTCTGAAATGGAGTGGTTGGTGTATTGCATAGTTCTAGAGATTGATTTCACTCAAAACCCTCCAAATGACTCCACCCACAATATTATGATGTTCTCCAAGTTTTGGACTTAATCCGATTTCGATTGGTTCATGAAATCGGACAATTCGAGTTAAATAGTTGTTACGAAATGGAGTGGTTGGTGTATTGCATAGTTAAGAGTTGGATTTCCTCCAAACCAACCAAATGACTCCTCCCACGATATTATGATGTTCCCCAAATTTTGGACTCAATCAGATTTCGATTGGTCCATGAAATCGGACAATTCAGGTTCATACGAAGTTCGTTCTGAAATGGAGTGGTTGGTGTATTGCATAGTTCTAGAGATTGGATTTCACTCAAAACCCTCCAAATGGCTCCACCCACAATATTATGATGTTCTCCAAGTTTTGGACTCAATCCGATTTGATTGGTTCATGAAATCGGACAATTGGTCGTTAAATCAGTTGTTACGAAATGGAGTGGTTGGTGTATTGCATAGTTCTAGAGATTGGATTTCACTCAAAACCCTCCAAATGACTCCTCCCACAATATTATGATGTTCTCCATGTTTTGGACTCAATCCGATTTCGATTGGTTCATGAAATCGGACAATTCAGGTTCGTACGAAGTTCGTTCTGAAGGAGTGGTTGGTTATATTATAGTTCATTGTGGATTCCTCAAACCAGCAAATGACTCCTCCACGATATTATGATGTTCCCAGGTTTTCATTTAATTCCATGAAATCAAACAATTCGAGTTCGTACGAAGTTCGTTCTCAAATGGAATGGTTGGTGTATTGCATAGTTTTAGCCATTGGATTTCTCCCAAACCAACCAAATGACTCCTCCCACAATATTATGTTGTTCCCCATGTTTTGGACTCAATCCTATATCGATTGGTTCATGAAATCGGACAATTAAGGTCGTACGAAGTTCATTCTAAAGCGGAGTGGTTGGTGTATTGCATAGTTTTAGCCATTGGATTTCCCTCCAAACCAACCAATGACTCCTCCCACTATATTATCACGTTCCCCAAGTTTTGGACTCAATCCTATATCGATTGGTTCATGAAATCGGACAATTAAGGTTCATACGAAGTTCATTCTAAAATGGAGTGGTTGGCGTATTGCATAGTTTTTGCCCTTGGATTACACTTCTAACCAACCAAATGACTCCTCGCACGATATTATGATGTTCCCCATGTTTCGGACTCAATCCGATTTCGATTGATCCATGAAATCGGACAATTCCGTTTCGTACGAAGTTCGTTCTGAAATGGGGTGGTTGGTGTATTGCATAGTTCTAGAGATTGGATTTCACTCAAAACCCTCCAAATGACTCCACCCACAGTATTATGATGTTCTCCAAGTTTTGGTTTTAATCCGATTTCGAATGGTTCATGAAATCGGACAATTCAGGTTCGTACGAAGTTTTTTCGGAAATGGAATGGTTGGTTGATTGCATAGTTGGAATTGGATTTCCTCCAAAACCAGCAAATGACTCCTCACGATATTATGAGTTCCCAAGTTTTGGACTCAATCCGATTTGATTGGTCCATGAAATAGACAATTGGGTTAAATCTGGTTCGTTAAAATGGAGTGGTTGGTGTATTATAATTCTAGGGTGGATTTCCTCAAAACCCTCAAATGACTCACCACAATATTATGATGTTCCCAGTTTTGGACTCAATCGATTTGATTGGTTCAAAAATCGGACAATTGAGTTCGTCGAAGTCGTTACGAAATGGGTGGTTGGTGTACATAGTTCTAAGGTGGATTTCACTCAAACCTCCAACTCTCCACCTATATGATGTTCTCCAAGTTTTGGACTTAATCCGATTCGATTGGTTCATGAAATCGGACAATTGAGGTTAAATGCAATTCGTTAGCAAGGTGGTTGGTGTATTGCATAGTTTGCCATTGATTCCACTCCAAACCAGCAAATGACTCTCCACGATATTATGATGTTCCCAAGTTTTGAACAATCGATTCGATTGGTTCATGAAATCGGACAATTGATTAATCTGAGATTGTTCTTCGAAGTGGAGTGGTTGGTGTATTGCATAGTTGTAAATTGATTTCCTCTGAACCAGCAATGACTCCTCCCAGATATGATGTTCCCCAAGTTTTGGACTCAATCGATTGATTGGTCCATGAAATCGAACAATTGAGTTAAATAAGTTCGTTAAAATGGAGTGGTTGGTGTATTGCATAATTCTAGAGTTGGATTTCACTCAAAACCCTCAAATGACTCCTCCACAATATTATGATGTTCTAAGTTTTGGACTAATCCAATTTGATTGGTTCATGAAATCGGACAATTGATTAAATGCGTTCGTTACGAAGCAGTGGTTGGTGTATTATAGTTTCAATATTGGATTCCTCAAACCAGCAAATGACTCCTCCACGATATTATATTGTTCCCAAGTTTTGGACTCATCGATTCGATTGGTTCATAAATCGGACAATTGAGGTTAAATGCAGTTCGTTAAAATGGAGTGGTTGGTGTATTGCATAGTTATGGAGGTGGATTTCCTTGAAACCAGCAAATGACTCCTCCCACGATATTATGATGTTCCCAAGTTTTGGACTCAATCGATTTGATTGGTCCATGAAATAAACAATTCATGTTAAATACAGAGTTCGTTTGAAATGGAGTGGTTGGTGTATTGCATAGTTCTAGAGATTAGTTTCACTCAAACCTCTGTAGCTCCTCACAATATTATGATGTTCCAAGTTTGGACTCAATCCGATTTGATTGGTTCATGAAATCGGACAATTGAGTTAAATGCAGTTCGTTACGAAGCAAGTAGTTGGTGTATTATAGTTTCAGCCTTTGGATTTCACTCAAACCAGCAAAGCTCCTTCCACAATATTATGTTGTTCTCCAAGTTTTGGACTTAATAATTTCGATTGGTTCATAAATCGGACAATTGAGTTAATCACGAAGTTGTTACGAAATGGGTGGTTGGTGTATTGCATAGTTTGACCTTTGGATTCACCTAAACCATGATGACTCCTCACGATATTATGATGTTCCCAAGTTTTGGACTTAATCCGATTTCGATTGGTTCATGAAATCGGACAATTGAGTTGTCTGAAGTTTGTTACGAGTGGGTGGTTGGTGTATTATGATTATGGAATTGGATTTCACTCAAACCAAATGACTCCTCAGTTATGATGTTCCCCAAGTTTTGGCTCAATCGATTCGATTGGTCCATGAAATAGGAAATTGAGTTAAATGCGAAGTTCGTTACAAATGGAGTGGTTGGTGTATTGCATAGTTCTAGAGATTGGATTCCTCAAAACCCTCAAATGCTCCACCCGATATTATGATGTTCTCCGTTTTGGACTCAATCAGATTTCGATTGGTTCATGAAATCGGACAATTCGATTCGTCTGATTCGTTCGAAATGGAGTGGTTGGTATATTGCATAGTTCGAATTGGATTTCAAAACCAACAAATGCTCCTCCACGAATTATGATGTTCCCCAGTTTTACTCAATCCGATTTAGATTGGTCATGAAATAGGACAATTCAAGTTCATAAAAGTTCGTTACAGCAGGTGGTTGGTGTATGCGATTTCAGCCATTTAGATTTCCTCCAAACCAGCAAATGACTCCTCCCGATATTATGATGTTCTCCAAGTTTTGGACTCAATCGATTTGATTGGTTAGTAAAATCGGACTTCGAGTTCGTCTGAGTTTGTTACAAAATGGGTGGTTGGTGTATTGCATAGTTCGGAGATTGGTTCCTCAAAACCAACAAATGACTCCTCCACGATATTATGAGTTCCCCAGTTTAGGACTCAATCGATTGATTGGTCCATGAAATCGGACAATTGAGTTAAATGCAATTCGTTACGAAATGGAGTGGTTGGTGTATTGCATAGTTCTAGAGATTGGATTTCACTCAAAACCCTCCAAATGTCTCCACCCACAATATTATGATGTTCTCCAAGTTTTGGAATTAATCCGATTTCGATTGGTTCATAAAATCGGACAATTCAGGTTCGTCTGAAGTTCGTTAAAATGGGTGGTTGGTGTATTGCATAGTTATGGAGATTGGATTTCACTGACAACCAACCAAATAACTCCTCCCACGAGATTATGATGTTCCCCAAGTTTTGGACTCAATCCGATTTGATTGGTCCATGAAATAAACAATTGAGTTAAATGCAGTTCGTTAAAATGGAGTGGTTGGTGTATTGCATAGTTCTAGAGATTGGATTTCCAAACCCTCCAATAGCTCCTCCCACAATATTATGATGTTCCCAAGTTTTGGACTCAATCAGATTCGATTGGTCCATGAAATCGGACAATTGAGTTCGTCTGAAGTTCGTTACGAAAGAGTGGTTGGTATATTCGAGTTTACCTTTGGATTTCTCCAAGCCAACGAAATGACTCCTTCCACGATATTATGTTGTTCTCCAAGTTTTGGACTTAATCCGATTTCGATTGGTTCATAAAATCGGACAATTCAGGTTCGTACGAAGTTCGTTCTGAAAATTGGTTAGTTGTATTATAGTTTTAGCCTTTGGATTTCACCCTAAACCAACGAAATGACTCGTCCCACGATATTATGATGTTCTCCAAGTTTTGGACTTAATCCGATTTCGATTGGTTCATGAAATCGGACAATTCAGGTTCGTCTGAGTTTGTTACGAAGTGGAGTGGTTGGTGTATATGATTATGGAATTGGATTCCTCAAAACCAACCAAGACTCCTCCGTGAATTATGATGTTCCCCAGTTTGGCTCAATCCGATTCGATTGGTCATGAAATAGGTAAATTAGTTAAATGCGAAGTTCGTTACGAAATGGAGTGGTTGGTGTATTATAGTTCTAGTTGGATTTCCTCAAAACCCTCAAATGTCTCCACCAATATTATGATGTTCTCAAGTTTTGGAGATTGTCCGATTCGATTGGTTCATGATCGAAATTGGAGTTAAATCTGGTTCGTTAAAAAGCAGTGGTTGGTGTATTGCATAGTTTATTACTAGATTTCCTCCAAACCAGCAAATGACTCCTCCATGATATTATGATGTTCCAAGTTTGGACTCAATCGATTCGATTGGTTAATCGGACAATTGAGTTAAATGCAGTTTGTTCTGAAGTGGAGTGGTTGGTGTATTGCATAGTTATGGAGATTGGATTTCCCTGAAAACCAACCCAATGACTCCTCCGACGAGATTATGATGTTCCCCAAGTTTTGGACTCAATCCGATTTCGATTGGTCCATGAAATAGGACAATTCAGGTTCGTACAAAGTTCGTTCTGAAATGGAGTGGTTGGTGTATTGCATTGTTCTAGAGATTGGATTTCACTCAAAATTCTCCAAATGATTCCCCCCACGAGATTATGATGGTCCGCAAGTTTTGGACACAATCCGATTTCGATTGGTCCATGAAATCGGACAATTCAGGTTCGTACGAAGTTCATTCTGAAATGGAGTGGTTAAATATGGCATAGTTCTAGAGATTGGATTTCACTCAAAACCCTCCAAACGACTTCACCCATAATATTATGATGTGCTCCAAGTTTGGACTGTCCAGTTGATTAGTTCATGAAATCGGACAATTGAGTTGTCTGAGTTATTAAAATGGAGTGGTTGGTGTATTGCATAGTTCTAGGGTGGATTTCCTCAAAACCCTCAAATGATTCCCACCCATATTATGATGTTCTCCAAGTTTTGACTCAATCGATTCGATTGGTTCATGAAATCGGACAATTGAGTTCGTAGGAAGTTTGTTACGAAATGGGTGGTTGGTATATTGCATAGTTAAGAATTGGATTTCACTCAAACCAAGACAGCTCATGATATATGATGTCCCAAGTTTTGGACTCAATCCGATTTGATTGGTCCGAAATCGGACAATTGAGTTCGTCTGAAGTTCGTTAAATGAGTGGTTGATGTATGCATAGTTCTAGAATTGGATTCACTCAAAAACCTCAAGCGACTCCACCCTATTATTATGATGTGCTCCAAGTTTTGGACTTAATTTGATTTCGATTGGTTCATGAAATCGGACAATTCAGGTTCGTATGAAGTTTGTTCTGAAATGGAGTGGTTGGTGTATTGATTATAGGGTGGATTTCTCAAAACCCTCCAAATGACTACACCAACAATATTATGATGTTCTCCATGTTTTGGACTTAATCCGATTTCGATTGGTTCATGAAATCGGACAATTGAGTCGTCAGTTCGTTCTACGAAGCAGTGGTGAGTGTATTGCATAGTTCTAGAGATTGGATTTCCCTCAAAACCCTCCAAATGACTACACCAACAATATTATGATGTTCTCCATGTTTTGGACATAATCCGATTTCGATTGGTTCATGAAATCGGACAATTGGAGTTAAATCGAAGTTCGTTACGAAGCGAATTGGTTGGTGTATTGCATAGTTCTAGAGATTGGATTTCTCAAAAAACCAAAATGACTCCAACAATATTATGATGTTCTCCATGTTTTGGACTTAATCCGATTTCGATTGGTTCATGAAATCGGACAATTCAGGTTCGTATGAAGTTCGTTACGAAGCAGTAGTGGTTGTATTGCATAGTTCTAGAGATTGGATTTCCCTCAAAACCCTCCAAATGACTACACCAACAATATTATGATGTTCTCCATGTTTTGGACTTAATCCGATTTCGATTGGTTCATAAAATCGGACAATTGAGTTAAATGCGAGTTCGTTACGAAATGGAGTGGTTGGTGTATTGCATAGTTATGGAGATTGGATTTCACTGACAACCAACCAAATGACTCCTCCCACGAGATTATGATGTTCCCCAAGTTTTGGACTCAATCCGATTTGATTGGTCCATGAAATAAACAATTGAGTTCGTCTGAAGTTCGTTACGAAATGGGTGGTTGTGTATTGCATATTCTAGATTGGATTTCACTTAAAACTCTCCAAATGACTCCACCCACAATATTATGATGTTCTCCAAGTTTTGGACTTAATCCGATTTCGATTGGTTCATAAATGGACAATTGAGTTCGTCTGAAGTTCGTTACAAGCAGTGGTTGGTATATTGCGAGTTTAGCCCTTGGATTCCTCCAAACCAACGAAATGACTCCTTCCACGATATTATGTTGTTCTCCAAGTTTTGGACTTAATCCGATTTCGATTGGTTCATAAAATCGGACAATTCAGGTTCGATCGAAGTTCGTTACGAAGCGAATTGGTTGGTGTATTGCATAGTTTCAGCCAGTTTCCTCTAAACCAACGAAATACTTCGTCCACGATATTATGATGTTCTTCAATTTTGGACTTAATCGATTCGATTGGTTCATAAATCGGACAATTGATTAAATCAGTTGTTGAAGTGGAGTGGTTGGTGTATTGCATAGTTATGGAGATTGGATTTCACTGACAACCAACCAAATGACTCCTCCCACGAGATTATGATGTTCCCCAAGTTTTGGACTCAATCCGATTTCGATTGGTCCATGAAATAGATAAATTCAGGTTCATACGAAGTTCGTTCTGAATGGAGTGGTTGATGTATTGCATAGTTCTAGGATTGGATTCCTCAAAACCTCAAGCGACTCACCCACAATATTATGATGTGCTCCAAGTTTGGACTTAATCGATTCGATTGGTTCATGAAATCGGACAATTGAGTTAAATGCGAGTTCGTTACGAAATGGAGTGGTTGGTGTATTGCATAGTTCTAAGTTGGATTCCTCAAAACCCTCAAATGATTCCACCTGATATTATGATGTTCTCCAAGTTTTGGACTTAATCGATTCGATTGGTTCATGAAATCGGACAATTAGTTAAATCTGAAGTTTGTTACGAAATGGAGTGGTTGGTATATGCATAGTTCGGAGTTGGATTTCTTGACAACCCAGCAAATGACTCCCCCATGATATTATGATGTTCCCCAGTTTTGGACTCAATCCGATTTGATTGGTCCGAAATCGGACAATTGAGTTAAATGCGAGTTCGTTAAAGTGGAGTGGTTGATGTGGCATAGTTCTAGAGATTGATTTCACTCAAAACCTCAAAGCGACTCCACCCACCATATGATGTGCTCCAAGTTTGGACTGTCAATTCGATTGGTCCATAAATAAATAATTCGAGTTAATCTGAAGTTCGTTACGAAATGGAGTCGTTGGTGTATTGCATAGTTCTAGAGTGGATTTCACTCAAAACCCTCCAAATGACTCCACCCACAATATTATGATGTTCTCCAAGTTTTGGACTTAATCCGATTTCGATTGGTTCATGAAATCGGACAATTGATTAAATGCAGTTCGTTAAAATGGAGTGGTTGGTGTATTGCATAGTTCTAGAGATTGGATTTCACTCAAAACCCTCCAAATGACTCCACCCACAATATTATGATGTTCTCCAAGTTTGGACTTAATCAGATTTCGATTGTTTCATGAAATCGGACAATTGAGTTAAATGCGAGTTCGTTCTGAAATGGAGTGGTTGGTGTATTGCATAGTTCTAGAGATTGGATTTCACTCAAAACCCTCCAAATGATTCCACCCACAGTATTATGATGTTCTCCAAGTTTTGGACTTAATCTGATTTCGATTGGTTCATGAAATCGGACAATTGAGTTAAATCTGAGTTTGTTCTGAAATGGAGTGGTTGGTATATTGCATAGTTCTGGAGATTGGATTTCACTGACAACCGACCAAATGACTCCCCCCATGAGATTATGATGGTCCCCAAGTTTTGGACACAATCCGATTTCGATTGGTCCTTAAATCGGACAATTGAGTTGTCTGAAGTTCGTTACAGTGGAGTGGTTGATGTGGCATAGTTCTAGAGATTGGATTTCATCAAAACCTCCATGACTCCACAATACTATGATGTGCTCCAAGTTTGGACTTAATCAGTTTGATTGGTCCATGAAATCATTAATTCGAGTTAAATGCAGTTAGTTATTACGAAATGAAGTGGTTGGTGTATTGCATAGTTCTAGAGTGGATTCCTCAAAACCCTCCAAGCGACTCCACCTGATATTATGTTGTTCTCAAGTTTTGGACTTAATCCGATTTGATTGGTTCATGAAATCGGACAATTGAGTTAAATCTGATTCGTTACGAAAGCGAGGTAGTTCTTTATCTTGCATAGTTTCAGCCACTGGATTTCACTCCAAACCAACGAAATGACTCGTCCCACGATATTTTGATGTTCTCCAAGCTTTGGACTTAATCAGATTTCGATTGGTTCATGAAATCGGACAATTCTGGTTCGTATGAAGTTTGTTCTGAAGTGGAGTGGTTGGCGTATTGCATAGTTATGGAGATTGGATTTCACTGAAAACAAACCCAATGACTCCTCCGACGAGATTATGATGTTCGCCAAGTTTTGGACTCAATCCGATTTCGATTGGTCCATGAAATAGGACAATTTCGGTTCGTACGAAGTTCGTTCTGAAATGGAGTGGTTGGTGTATTACATAGTTTTAGAGATTGGATGTAATAACCCAAACCTAAAATTAATATTTAATTATTAATTTATTTGAGAAAAAGACAAAAATACCTCTAGAATATTTTATTAGTTTAAGTTGACTTTTGACCGAGAAGGGAATTTGGGGTTTAGTGTGCTGTTGCGTGAAGCCCGCTGACAAGCGAGTTCGTAGACATATAGCAGGCTCAAATCAGGTTATAGTGAAGATTCACGATCAAAAGTTCGTGGCATAGCAGTAAATATTTCAAACTTGGTTTATATAAACCAATTTCTGGGTTTGGGAACTCGACCAGCCAGCTTCCGGGCGATTCCTCGGTCACCGATTCAGGCAAGACCGGTCACATTAGAACCACCACCTTTGCTCGAGTCCCAGCCATCTCAGTCTCGATCTGCCGTCATGTTGTGAGCCACGAAACAGAATTGGTTTGGACAGTTTGTGAATTTCATGGAGCTCGTTTCCTCCTCCAGCCATCGTTTCAGACAGTGGTATATGGTTTTCTAGCTATTTTCGTGCTCTGGCTGCTGGTTGGGTGAGGATTTCAGAAATTTCCAGCGTAGATGGCTCGATTTACGAGCTAGGTTTCAGCCGGTTTGAGTCACTGTTCCGGCCATTTCCGACCTTTTGGGGTTGGTCAGAACAAAAGTGGTTCCAAATAAGTGTTTACCTAGGATGAGTCTTGAACCGAATGTTGAATTTCGGCGTTATCGCATTAGGCACGCGTGGCTGTGCGTGGCGGCAACGTGGGCAACAGGGTGGGGACCACAGTCAGTTTTAGAGTGATCTCTAGTCCTCACAGTGCATAGAGTTTCGCAGATCTTAGTCGGATACGTTTTGAACACGACGGATCTGCGCCTAGTGTGTGATTTCGGGTTCACTAGTTTTTACCGTTGGTCGTAACAATTTTCGGTATGTTGATCGGTAATTCCAGGATGCATTATAGTATTTGACGGATCGTAGCGAGTCGGATACTCCAGCGTCAACCTAAGTATGTTTTACGGATAATTGAGCGATTGGTCGAGGCGGTGGAAAAAGAACTTCGTGGCTTGATCCTCGAGAATGCGTGGCGGCCTACGATTACGAGCGCAGCCACGAGATAGGAGCCCGAGTTTGTGTTATCGCTTCGGGGCATTTTGGTCATTTCGATCCACGAGATGCGGTGTTAGTTAAAAGCGAGTTAGGCCGGTTCAAAGTGGAATTTAGGTGGTCGTTCATTGAATTCCTCAAAACCATCCAAGCGACTCACCCACAATATTATGATGTTCTCCAGTTTTGGACTCAATCAGTTTGATTAGTTCATGAAATCGGACAATTGAGGTTGAGCAGTTCGAAATGGAGTGGTTGGTGTATTGCATAGTTCTAGAGATTGGATTTCACTCAAAACCCTCCAAATGACTACACCAACAATATTATGATGTTCTCCATGTTTTGGACTTAATCCGATTTCGATTGGTTCATGAAATCGGACAATTCAGGTTCGTACGAAGTTCGTTCTGAAATGGGGTGGTTGGTGTATTGCATAGTTCTAGAGATTGGATTTCACTCAAAACCCTCCAAATGACTCCCCACAATATTATGATGTTCTCCAAGTTTTGGACTTAATCGATTCGATTGGTTCATGAAATCGGACAATTGAGTTAAATCTGATTTGTTACGAAATGGAATGGTTGGTGTATTGCATAGTTCTGGATTGGATTTCACTGAAAACCACCAAATGACTCCTCCCACGAGAATATGATGTTCCCCAAGTTTTGGACTCAATCCAATTCGATTGGTCCATGAAATAGGACAATTGGGTTAAATGCGAGTTCGTTCGAAATGGAGTGGTTGGTGTATTGCATAGTTCTAGAGATTGGATTTCTTTCAAAACCCTCCAAATGACTACACCAACAATATTATGATGTTCTTCAAGTTTTGGACTCATCAGTTTGATTGGTTCATGAAATCGGACA
The DNA here is from genome assembly GCF_029339155.1 of Prunus mume. Taxonomy (NCBI): domain Eukaryota; kingdom Viridiplantae; phylum Streptophyta; class Magnoliopsida; order Rosales; family Rosaceae; genus Prunus; species Prunus mume. Next base: position 10,051,756 of record NC_142702.1, read on the forward strand.
ATTAGTCGTCTGAATTCGTTCTGCGAAAGCAGTGGTTGGTGTATGCATATTTACCATGGATTCCTCGACAATGGAATGCTCCTCCCACGATATTATGATGTTCCCAGTTTTGACTCAATCAGATTTATTGGTCCAAAATCAAACAATTCGGTTAAATGCAAATTTCGTTCTCAAATGGGTGGTTGGTGTATTGCATTTCTAGAGTGGATTTCCTCAAAACCTCAAATGACTCCTCCCAATATTATGATGTTCTCCATGTTTGGACTTAATCCGATTCGATTGGTTCATGAAATCGGACAATTGATAAATCACAGGTTGTTTGAAATGGAGTGGTTGGTGTATTGCATAGTTCTAGAATTGGATTTCTTTGAAAACAGCGAATAGCTCCTCACGAGATTATGATGTTCCCCAAGTTTTGGACTCAATCCGATTCGATTGGTCCATAAATAGAACAATTGAGTTAAATCGAATTCGTTCTAAATGGAATGGTTGGTGTATTGCATAGTTTTATATTTAGATTTCCTCAAACCAGCAAATATCTCCTCCCGATATTTTGATGTTTTCCAAGTTTTGGACTCAATCGATTCGATTGGTCAAATCGGACAATTGAGTTAAATCGTCGTTTGTTACGAAATGGAATGGTTGGTGTATTGATATTAGATGAATTTCATGAAAACCAGCAAATGACTCCTCACGAGATTATGATGTTTCCCCAAGTTTTGGACTCAATCGATTCGATTGGTCCATGAAATAAGACAATTTAGGTTAATCTGATTCGTTCGAAATGGAGTGGTTGGTGTAATGCATAGTTCTAGAGATTGGATTTCACTCAAAACCCTCCAAATGACTCCACCCACAATATTCTGATGTTCTCCAGGTTTTGGACATAATCCGATTTCGATTGGTTCATGAAATCGGACAATTCAGCTTCGTACGAAGTTTGTTCTAAAATGGAATGGTTGGTGTATTGCATAGTTCTGGAGATTGGATTTCACTGAAAACCAACCAAATGGCTCCTCCCATGAGATTATGATATTCCCCAAGTTTTGGACTTAATCCGATTTCGATTGGTCCATGAAATCGGACAATTCAGGTTCGTACGAAGTTCGTTCTGAAATGGAGTGGTTGGTGTATTGCATAGTTCTAGAGATTGGATTTCACTCAAAACCCTCCAAACGACTCCACCCACAATATTATGATGTGCTCCAGGTTTTGGACTTAATCCGATTTCGATTGGTTAATGAAATCGGACAATTCAGGTTCGTACGAAGTTCGTTCTGAAACGGAGTGGTTGGTGTATTGCATAGTTTGACCATTGATTTCCTCAAACCAGCAAAGACTCCTCCCAAATATTATATTGTTCTCAAGTTTTGGACTTCAGATTTGATTGGTTCATGAAATCGGACAATTCAAGTTAAATGCGAGTTTGTTAAAAATAAGTGGTTGGTGTATTGCATAGTTATGGATTGGATTTCTCGAAAACCAACCAATAGACTCCTCCCAGATTATGATGTTCCCCATGTTTTGGACTCAATCCGTTTGATTGGTCCATGAAATGGACAATTGAGTTAAATGCAGTTCGTTCAGAAGCAGTGGTTGGTGTATTGCACAGTTCTAGAGAGTGGATGTCACTCAAAACCCTCCAAATGACTCCTCCCAGAATATTATGATGTTCCCCAAGTTTTGGACTCAATCCGATTTCGATTGGTCCATGAAATCGGACAATTCAGGTTCGTACGAAGTTCGTTCTGAAATGGAGTGGTTGATGTATTACATAGTTTTACAGATTGGATTTCACTCAAAACCTTCCAAATAACTCCACCCACAATATTATGTTGTTCTCCATGTTTTGGACTCAACGATTTGATTGTTTCATGAAATCGGACAATTCAGTAAATCTGAGTTTGTTACAATGGAGTGGTTGGTGTATTGCATAGTTACGGAATTGGATTTCACTGAAACCAACAAATGACTCCTCCACGATATTATGATGTTCCCCATGTTTGGACTCAATCCGATTTGATTGGTCCATGAAATCGGACAATTGAGTTAAATCTGAAGCTCTTTCTGAAATGGAGTGGTTGGTGTATTGCATAGTTCTAGAGATTGGATTCCTCAAAACCCTCAAATAGCTCCACCCAATATTGATTTGCTCAAGTTTTGGTTAATCGATTCGATTGGTTCATGAAATCGGACAATTGAGTTAAATCAAGTTCGTTAGAATGGAGTGGTTGGTGTATTGCATAGTTCTAGAGATTGGATTCCTCAAAACCCTCAAATGACTCCCCCACAATATTATATTGTTCTCAAGTTTGGACTTGATCGATTTCGATTGGTTCATGAAATCGGACAATTGAGTTCGTCTGATTCGTTTTGAAATGGAGTGGTTGGTGTATTGCATAGTTCTGGAGATTGGATTTCACTGGAAACCAACCAAATGACACCTCCCACGAGATTATGATGTTCCCCAAGTTTTGGACTCTATCCGATTTCGATTGGTCCATGAAATCGGACAATTCACGTTCGTATGAAGTTTGTTCTGAAATGGAGTGGTTGGTGTATTGCATCGTTCTAGAGATTGGATTTCACTCAAAACCCTCCAAATGACTCCACCCACAATATTATGATGTACTCCAAATTTTGGACTTAATCCGATTTCGATTGGTTCATGAAATCGGACAATTAAGGTTCGTACGAAGTTAGTTACAAGCGGTGGTTGGTGTATTGCATAGTTTTGCCATTGGATTTCCCCAAACCAGCAAATGACTCCTCCCAATATAATGTGTTCCCCAGTTTTGGACTCAATCCTATATCATTGGTTCATGAAATGAACAATTAGGTTAAATGCGAGTTCATTCTAAAGCGAGTGGTTGGTGTATTGCATAGTTTTAGCCGTTGGATTTCACTAAACCATGACTCCTCCCACGATATTTGATGTTCCCCATGTTTGGACTCAATCGATTCGATTGATCCATGAAATCGGACAATTGAGTTGTCTGAGTTTGTTCTGAAATGGAGTGGTTGGTGCATTGCATAGTTCGAAGTTGATTTCTTAAAACCCTCCAAATTACTCCTCCCACCATATTATGATGTTCCCCATGTTTTGGACTAAACCCGATATCGGTTGGTCCATGAAATCGGACAATTCGGGTTCGTACGAAGTTTGTTCTGAAACGGATTGGTTGGTGTATTGCGTAGTTTTGGCCATTGGATTTCACTACAAACCAACCAAATGACTCCTCCCACGATATTATGATGTTCCCCAAGTTTTGGACCCAATCCGATTTCGATTGGTCCATGAAATCGGACAATTAAGTTAATCTGAAGTTCGTTAAAATGGAGTGGTTGTTGTATTGCATAGTTCTAGAGTGGATTTCATAACCATAAATGACTCCTCCCACGAGATTATGAGTTCCCAAGTTTTGGACTCAATCCGATTTGATGGTCCATGAAATTGGACAATTCGGTTGTCTGTTCATTATGAAATGGAGTGGATGGTGTATTGCATAGTTCTAAGATTGGATTTCACTCAAAACCCTTCAAATGACTCCTCCCATCATATTATATTTTTCCCCTGTTTGGACTCAATCCGATTCGATTGATCCATGAAATCGGACAATTGAGTTAAATCTGATTCGTTACAAATGGAGTGGTTGGTGTATTGCATAGTTCTAGGGATTAGATTTAAACCAAAACCCTCCAAATTACTCCTCCCACCATATTATGATGTTCCCCATGTTTTGGACTCAATCCGATATCGATTGGTCCATGAAATCGGACAATTGAGTTAAATGCGAAGTTTGTTACGAAGCAGTTGGTTGGTGTATTGCATAGTTTGCCATTGGTTTCTCTCCAAACCAACCAAATGACTCCTCCCACGATATTATGACGTTCCCCAAGTTTTGGACCCAATCCGATTTCAATTGGTCCATGAAATCGGACAATTAAGGTTAAATGCAGTTCGTTCTAAAATGGGTGGTTGTTTGTATTGCATAGTTAAGGTGGATTTCACTTAAAACCCTCAAAATGACTCCTCCCACGAGATTATGAGGTTCCCTAAGTTTTGGACTCAGTCCGATTTCGAGTGGTCCATGAAATTGGAAAATTCTGATTCGTACGAAGTTCATTATTAAATAGAGTGGATGGTGTATTGCATAGTTCTAAAGATTGGATTTCACTCAAAAACCTCCAAATGACTCCTCCCACCATATTATGATGTTCCCCATGTTTCGGACTAAATCCGATTTCGATTGGTCCATGGAATCGGACAAGTCAGGTTCTTACGAAGTTCGTTCTGAAATGGAGTGGTTGGTGTATTGCACAGTTCTAGAGATTGGATGTCACTCAAACATATCCAAATGACTCCTCCCACAATATTATGATGCTCCCCAAGTTTTGGACACAGTCCGATTTCGATTGGTCCATGAAATCGGACAAGTCAGGTTCTTACGAAGTTCGTTCTGAAATGGAGTGGTTGGTGTATTACATAGTTCTAGAGATTGGATTTCACTCAAAACCTTCCAAATGACTCACCCACAATATTATGATGTTCTCCAAGTTTTGGACATAATCCGATTTCGATTGGTTCATGAAATCGGACAATCGAGTTAAATCTGAGTTTGTTACAGAATAGAGTGGTTGGTGTATTGCATAGTTCAGAATTGGATTTCACTTAAAACAGCAAATGACTCCTCCCAGATATATGTGCCCCATGTTTTGGACTCAATCCGATTTGATTGGTCCATGAAATCGGACAATTGAGTTAAATGTGAGTTCTTTCGAAATGGAGTGGTTGGTGTATTGCATAGTTCTAGGGTTGTTCCTCAAACCAGCAAATGACTCCACCCACAATATTATGATGTGCTCCAAGTTTTGGACTTAATCCGATTTCGATTGGTTCATGAAATCGGACAATTCAGGTTTGTACGAAGTTCGTTCTGAAACGGCGTGGTTGGTGTATTGCATAGTTCTAGAGATTGGATGTCACTCAAACATATCCAAATGACTCCTCCCACAATATTATGATGCTCCCCAAGTTTTGGACACAGTCCGATTTCGATTGGTCCATGAAATCGGACAATTGAGTTCGTCTGAGTTCGTTACGAAATGGGTGGTTGGTGTATTGCATAGTTCTAGAGATTGGATTTCACTCAAAACCCTCCAAATGACTCCACCCACAATATTATGATGTTCTCCAAGTTTGGGACTTAATTCGATTTCGATTGGTTCATGAAATCGGACAATTGAGTTAAATCTGAGTTTATTCTAAAATGGGTGGTTGGTGTATTGCATAGTTCGGAATTGGATTCCTTTGAAACCAACCAAATACTCCTCACGAGATTATGATGTTCCCAAGTTTTGGACTCAATCCGATTTCGATTGGGCCATGAAATCGGACAATTGAGGTTAAATATGAGTTCGTTCTAAAATGGAGTGGTTGGTGTATTGCATAGTTAGAATTGATTCCTCAAAACCCTCAAATGACTCCACCAACTTATGATGTTCTCAAGTTTTGGACTCAATCCGAATTCGATTGGTTCCGAAATCGGACAATTAAATTCGTCTGGTTCGTTAAAACAGTGGTTGGTGTATTATAGTTTGCCATTGGATTTCAAACTCCAAACCAACAAATGACTCCTCCCACGATATTATGATGTTCCCAGTTTTGGACTCAATCCGATTTTGATTAGTCCATGAAATGAAACAATTGAGTTCGTCTGAAGTTCGTTCTCAAGCGGAGTGGTTGGTGTGTTGCATAGTTGTAGCCATTGGATTTCCCCCCAAACGAAACAAATGACTCCTCCCACAATATTATGTTGTTCCCCAAGTTTTGGACTCAATCCTATATCTATTGGTTCATGAAATCGAACAATTAAGGTTCGTACGAAGTTCATTCTAAAACGGAGTGGTTGGTGTATTGCATAGTCTTAGCCATTGGATTTCACTCAAACCAACCAAATGACTCCTCCCACGATATTATGATGTTCCCCGTTTTGGACTCAATCGGATTTCGATGATTCCGAAATCAAATAGATCAGGTTCGTATGAAGTTCGCTCGAAATGGAGTGGTTGGTGTATTGCATAGTTTTAGCCATTGGATTTCACTCCAAACCAACCAATGACTCCACCCACGATATTATGATGTTCCCCAAGTTTTGGACTCAATCCTCAGTATCCATTGGTTCATGAAATCGGACAATTAAGGTTCGTACAAAGTTCGTTCTGAAATGGAGTGGTTGTTGTATTGCATAGTTCTAGAGATTGGATTTCACTTAAACCCTCAAAATGACTCCTCCCACGAGATTATGATGTTCCCTAAGTTTTGGACTCAATCCGATTTGAGTGGTCCATGAAATTGGAGAATTCTGATTAAATACGAAGTTCATTATGAAATGGAGTGGATGGTGTATTGCACAGTTCTAAAGATTGGATTTCACTCAAAACCATCCAAAAGACTCCTCCCACCATATTATGATGTTCCCCATGTTTCGGACTCAATTCGATTTCGATTGATCCATGAAATCGGACAATTCAGTTCAGACGAAGTTCGTTCTGAAATGGAGTGGTTGGTGTATTGCATAGTTCTAGGGATTAGATTTAAACCAAAACCCTCCAAATTACTCCTCCCATGATATTATGAAGTTCTCCAAGTTTTCGACTCAATCCGATTTCGATTGGTCCATGAAATCGGACAATTCAGGTTCGAACGCAGTTCGTTCTGAAATGGAGTCGCGGTGTATTGCATAGTTCTAAGAGATTCTCTCAAACAGCTACAAATGACTCCTCCCACCATTTTATGTTGTTCCCCATGTATTGGACTCAATCCGATTTCGTTGGTCCATGATCGAACAATTAAGGTTCGTTTGCAAGTTCGTTCGAAATGGAGTTGTTGGTGTATTGCATAGTTTTAGATATTGGATTTCACTCCAAACCAACCAACTGACTCCTCCCATGATGTTATGATGTTCCCAAGTTTTGGACTCAATCCAATTTCGATTGGCCCATTAATTATGACAATTCATGTTCAGTTAAATGCGAAGTCGTTCTAAAACGGGGTGGTTGGTGTATTCGTAGTTTTAGCAGTTGGGTTCCTCAAACCAACCAAATGACTCCTCCCACGATATTACGATGTTCCCAAGTTTTGGACTCAACTGATTTCGATTGGACCATGAAATAGGACAATCAGGTTCGTGCAGTTTCTTACGAAATGGAGTGGTTGGTGTATTGTATAGTTCTAGGGATTGGATTTCACTCAAACCCTCCAAATGACTCCTCCCACAATATTATGATGTTCCCCAAGTTTGACTCAATCCGATTTCGATTGGTCCATGAAATCGGACAATTCTGAGTTGTTCGAGTTCGTCTTGAAATGGAGTGGTTGGTGTATTACAGTTCTAGAGATTTGATTTCACTAAAAACCATCCAAATGACTCCTCCCACCATATTATGATGTTCCCCATGTTTCGGACTCAATCCGATTTTGATTGGTCCACGAAATTGAACAATTCAGGTTCGTACGAAGTTCGTTCTGAAATGGAGTGGTTGGTGTATTGCATAGGTCTAGAGATTAGATTTCACCCAAAACCCTCCGCATTACTCCTCCAACCATATTATGATGTTCCCCATGTTTTGGACTAAACCCGATATCGATTGGTCCATGAAATCGGACAATTCAGGTTCGTACAAAGTTTGTTATGAAGCGGAGGTTGGTGTATTCCGTAGTTTTAGCCATTGGATTTCACTCCAAACCAACCAAATGACTACTCCCACGATATTATGAAGTTTCCTGTTTTCGACTCAATCCGATATCGATTGGTCCATGAAATCGGACAATTCAGTTCATACGCAATTCGTTCAAGCGGAGTCATTGGTGTGCGTAGTTCTAGAGATTGATTTCTCAAAACTCACCAAATGACTCCTCCCACCATTTTATGTTGTTCCCATGTTTTGGACTAATCCGATTTCGATTGGTTCATGAAATCGGACAATTAAGGTTTGTAAGAAGTTTGTTCTAAATGGAGTGGTTGGTGTATTGTATAGTTTTAGCCATTGGATTTCACCCAAATCAACCAAATGACTCCTCCCACGATATTATGATGTTCCCCCAAGTTTTGGACTCAATCCGATTTCGATTGGTCCAAGAAATGGACAATTCAGGTTTGTAATAAGTTCGTTTTGAAAATGGAGTGGTTGGATGTATTGCATGGTTTAACGATTGGATTCCTCCACCAACCAAATGACACCCTCCCGATATTATGATGTTCAAGTTTTGACTCAATCCGATTTCGATTGGTCCATGAAATCGGACAATTCAGTTCGTAGGAAGTTCGTTCAAACGGAGTGGTTGTGTATTGCATGTTTTATCCATTGGATTTCACTCCAAACCAAGCAAATGACTCCTCCCACGATTATGATGTTCCAAGTTTTGACTCAACTCGATATCGATTGGTCCATGAAATCGGACAATTCAAGTTCGACGTCTGCTCAAATGGAGTGGTTGGTGTATTGCATATTTTAGCCATTGATTTCACTCAAACCAAACAAATGACTACTCCCACGATATTATGACATGTTCCCCAAGTTTTGGACTCAATCCAATTTCGATTGGTCCATGAAATCGGACAATTGTAGTTCGTGCGAAGTTTTTCTTTATGAAACGAGAGTGGTTGGTGTATAATAGTTTCCGAGATTGGATTTCTCTCAAAACTCGCCAAATGACTCCTCCCACCATTTTATGTTGTTCCCCATGTATTGGACGCAATCCGATTTCGATTGGTCCATGAAATCGGACAATTAAGGTTTGTAATAAGTTTGTTCTGAAATGGAGTGGTTGGTGTATTGCATAGTTTTAGCCATTGGATTTCACTCAAACCAACCAAATGACTCCCACGATATTATGATGCCCAAGTTTTGGACTCAATCCGATTTCGATTGGTCCATGAAATCGGACAATTCAGTGTTCGTATGAAGTTCGTTTGCCAAATGGAGTGGTTGGTGTATTGCATGGTTTTAGATTGGATTCCTCAAACCAACCAAATGACTCCTCACGATATTATGATGTTCCCCAAGTTTTACTAACTGATTTCGATTGGTCCATGAAATTGGACAATTCAGTTAAAGAAGTTCGTTACGAAATGGGTGGTTGGTGTATTGCTAGTTTTATCCGTTGGATTTACTCCAAACCAAGCAAATGACTCCTCCCACGAGATTATGATGTTCCCCAAGTTTTGGACTCTACGATATCGATTGGTCCATGAAATCGGACAATTCAAGTTAAATCGCACGGTTCGTTCAAACGGAGTGGTTGGTGTATTGCATAATTTTAGCCATTGGATTTCACTCCAAACCTAAACAAATGACTCCTCCACGATATTATGATGTTTCCCAAGTTTTAGTCAATCCGATTTTGATTGGTCCATGAAATCGGACAATTCAGATCCGTCGAAGTTTGTTCAAACGGATTGGTTGGTGTATTGCATAGTTTTAGCCATGGATTTCCTCCCAAACCAACCAAAGGACTCCTCCCACGAGATTATGATGTTCCCCAGTTTTGGACTCAACCCGATATCGATTGGTCCATGAATTCGGAGAATTTAGGTTCGTAGTTCGTTCAAACGTAGTGGTTGGTGTATTGCATAGTTTTAGCCATTGGATTTCACCAAACCAACCAAATAACTCCTCCCACCGATATCATGATGTTCCCAAGTTTTGACTCAATCCGATTTCGATTGGTCCACGAAATCGGACAATTGTTCGTCTGCGTTTGTTTGAAATGGAGTGGTTGGTGTATTGCATAGTTTTAGCCATTGGATTACACTTCAAACCAACTAAATGACTCCTCCCACGATATTATGATGTTCCCCAAGTTTTGGACTCAATCCGATATCGATTGGTCCATGAAATCGGACAATTCAGTTCGTACTAAGTTCGTTCTAAAACGGAGTGGTTGGTGTATTGCATAGTTTTTGCCATTGGATTTCCTCAAACCAACCAAATGACTCCTCACGATATTATGATGTTCCCCAAGTTTTCAACTCAATCAGATTGATTTGTCCATGAAATCGGACAATTATCAGACAAAGTTCTGTTACGAAATGGAGTGGTTGGTGTATTGCATTTTAGCCATTGATTTCACTCCAAACCAAATGACTCCTCCCATGATATTATGATGTTCCCAAGTTTTGACTCAATCGATTTGATTGGTCCATGAAATCGACAATCAAATTCATAAAGTTTGTTCAAATGGAGTGGTTAGTGTATTGCATAGTTTTAGCCATATTGGATTTCCTCCAAACCAACCAAATGACTCCTCCCACGATATTACGATGTTTCCCAAGTTTTGTACTCAATCTGATATCGATTGGTGCATGAAATCGAACAATTAATGTTTTTACGAAGTTCGTTCTAAAATAGACTGGTTAGTGTATTGCATAGTTCTAGCGAGTGGATTTCACTCAAAACACTCCAAATGACTCCTCCCACCATATTACGATGGTCACCATGTTTTCGACTCAATACGATATCGATTTGTCCATGAAATCGGACAATTGTCTGCATTTAAATTCGTTCTAAAAGGGAGTGGTGGTGTATATGTAGTTCTAGAGATTGCATTTCACTCAAAACCCACCAACGGACTCCTCCCACTATATTATGGCATTCCCTAAGTTTTGGACTCAATCCGATATCGATTGGTCCATGAAATCGACCCGGGCCAATTGGTTTACGAGTCTGCTCAAATCGAGTGGTTGATGTATTGCATAGTTTTAGCCATTGGATTTCACTCCAAACCCCCAAATGACTCCTCCCACGATATTATGTTGTTCCCCAAGTTTTGGACTCAATCCGATATCGATTGGCCTATGAAATTGGACAATTCAGGTACATACGAAGTTCGTTTTGAAATGGAGTGGTTGGTGTATTCATATAGTTCTAAGGATTAGATTTCACTCCAAACCAACCAAATGAACCCTCCCACCATATTATGATGTTCCCCATGTTTTAGACTCAATACGATATCGATTGTTCCATGAAACAGATACAATCAGTTAGTACAAGTTCGTTCTGAAATGGAGTGGTTGGTGTTGCATAGTTTCTGGGATTGGATTTCCTCCAAACCCACCAAATGACTCCTCCCAATATATTATGATGTTCCCCAAGTATTGGACTCAATCGAAACCGATTGGTCCATGAAATCGGACAATTCATGTTAAATCGCAAGTTCGTTTTGAAATGGAGTGGTTGGTGTATTCATAGTTCTAGAGATTGATTTCACTAAAACCCACCAAATCACTCCTTCCACCATATTTGATGTTCCCAGTTTTGGACTCAATCCGATATCGATTTGTCCATGAAATCAGACAATTCGAGGTTCGTACTAAGGTCATTCTGAAATGGAGTGGTTGGTGTATTGCATAGTTTTAGCCATTGGATTTCACTACAAACCAACCAAATGACTCCTCCCACGATATTATGATGTTCCCCAAGTTTTGGACTCAATCCGATGACACCGATTGGTCCATGAAATTGGACAATTAAGGTTTACAGTTCGTTTTGAAATAAGTGGTTGGTGTATTGCATAGTTCTAGAGATTGGATTTCTCAAACCCACAAATAACTCCTCCCACCACATTATGATGTTCCCAAGTTTTGGACTCAATCCATTGGTCCATGAAATCGGATAATTGAGTTTGTACTAAGTTCATTCTGAAATGGAGTGGTTGGTGTATTGCATATGGTTTTAGCCATTGGATTTCCTCCAAACCAACCAAATGACTCCTCCCACGATATTATGTGTTCCCAAGTTTTGGACTCAAACCGATATCGATTTGTCCATGAAATCGGACAATTCAGGTTCGTACTAAGTTCGCTAAATGGAGGTTGGTGTATTGCATAGTTACGTGGATTATTTCACTCCAATCCACCAAATGACTCCTCCCACGATATTATGATGTTCCTCAAGTTTTGGACTCAATCCGAAACCGATTGGTCCATGAAATCGGACAATTCATGTTCACGGTTCGTTACGAAATGGAGTGGTTGGTGTATTACGTAGTTCTAGAGATTAGATTTCCTCAAACCCACCAAATGACTCCTTCCACCATATTTTGATGTTTCATGTTTCAGACTCAATCCGATATCGATTTGTCCATGAAATCGGACAATTCGAGTTCGTACTAAGTTCAAATGGTGGTTGGTGTATTGCATAGTTTTAGCCATTGATTTCACTCCAAACCAACCAAATGACTCCTCCCACGATATTATGATGTTCCCCAAGTTTTGGACTCAATCCGATATCGATTGGTCCATGAGATTGGACAATTCAGGTTCGTACGAAGTTCGTTCTAAAATGGAGTTGTTGGTGTATTGCATAGTTTTAGTCATTGGATTTCACTCCAAACAAACCAAATGACAAATTCCTCCCACGATATTATGATGTTCCCCAAGTTTTGGACTCAATCCTGATTTCGATTGGTCCATTGAATCTGACAACCGGTTCCTACGAACTTCGTTCTAAAACGGATTGGTTGGTGTATTGCATAGTTCTAGAGATTGGATTTCACTCAAACACTCCAAATGACTTCCTCCCACAATTATGATGTTCCCATGTTTGGACTCAATCCGATATCAATTTGTCCATGAAATCGGACAATTCAGTTACAAAGTCTTCGTTCTGAAATGGAGTGGTTGCTGTATTGCATAGTTTTAGCCATTGGATTTCAATCCAAACCAACCAAATGACTCCTCCCACGATATTATGACGTTCCCCAAGGTTTTGGACTCAATCCGATATCGATTGCTCATGAAATCGGACAATTGTGTTCAGACGGTTCGTTCTCAAATGGAGTGGTTGGTGTATTGCATAGTTTTAGCAATTGGATTTCACTCCAAACCAACCATATGACTCCTCCCACAATATTACTGTGTTCCCCAAGTTTTGGACTCAATCCGATATCGATGGTCCATGAAATCGGACGTTCGTCTGAGTTCATTCGAAATGGAGTGGTTGGTGTATTGTATAGTTTTAGCCGTTGGATTTGACTCCAAACCAACCAAATCTCCTCCCATATTATGATGTTCCCCAAGTTTTGGACTCAATCTGATATCGATTGGTCCATGAAATCAATACAATTAAGGTTTTTCCAAGTCCGCTCTAAATGGACGGTATTGCATAGTTCTAGAGTTTCTATTTCACTCAAAACCCTCCAAATGACTCCTCCCGTGATATTTTGATGTTCCTCAAATTTTGAACTCAATCCGGTATCGATTGGTCCATGAAATCGGACAATTTTGGTTTGTAATAAGTTCGTTCCGAAATGGAGTAGTTGGTGTCTTGTATAGTTCTAGAGATTGGATTTCACTCAAAACCCTCCAAATAACTCCTCCCACCATATTATGATGTTCCCAATGTTTTAGACTCAATCCGATACCGATTGGTCCATGAAATCGGACAATTCAGTTTGCAAGTCTCATTCTAAATGGAGTGGTTGGTGTATTGCATAGTTTTAGCCATTGGATTTCACTACCAACCAAATGACACCTCCCACGACATTATGATGTTCTCCGAGGATTGGTCCACTGAATCGGACAATTGAGTTCGCTCAAGTTCGTTCTGCAATGGAGTGGTTGGGGTATTCCATTGTCTTAGCTATTGGATTTCACTCCAAATCAACCAAATGAATTGTTCCACTATATTATGGTGTTTCCCAAGTGTTGGATTCAATGCGATATCGATTGGTCCATGAAATCAGACAATTCAGGTTCCCGAAATGGTGTGGTTGGTGTATTGCATTGTTTTAGCCATTGGATTTCACTCCAAACCAACCAACATGACTCCTCCCACGATATTATGATGTTCCCCAAGTTTTGGACTCAATCCGATTTCGATTGGTCCATGAAATCGGACAATTCAGTTCAGCATGCGAACTTCGTTCTAAAATGGATTGGTTGGTGTATTGCATTGTTCTTGGGATTGGATTTACTTAAAACCCTCCAAATGACTCCTCCCACCATATTATGATGTACCCTATGTTTTGGACAAAATTCAATATTGATTGGTCCTCAAATCCTCCCACCATATTGTGATATTCCTGTGTTTTGGACTCAATCCGACATCAATTGGTCCATGAAAACAATCTGGTTCGTTTGAAGTTCATTGTGGTGTATTGCAGAGTTCTAAGGATTGGATTTCACCCAAACCAACCAAATGAATCTCCCACCATATTATGATGTTCCCTTGTTTTGGACTCAATCCGATATCGATTGTTCCATGAAATCGACAATCTGAAGTTCATTCCCAAATGGAGTGGTTAGTGTTGCATAGTTCTAGGAATTGATTTCACCCAAACCCACCAAATGACTCCTCCCAATATATTATGATGTTCCCAAAGTTTTGGACTCAATCCAAAATCGATTGGTCCATGAAATCGGACAATTGATGTTCAAAGTTCGCTCAAATGGAATGGTTGGTGTATTGCATAGTTCTAGGATTGATTTCACCAAAACCCACCAAATGACTCCTTCCACCATATTATGATGTTCCCCTTGTTTTGTACTCAAACCAATATCGATGTGTCCATGAAATCACGCAATTGTCTGCACTAAGTTCATTCGAAATGGAGTGGTTGGTGTATGGCATAGTTCAAGGGATTGGATTTCACTCCAAACCCAACAAATGACTCCTCCCATGATATTATGATGTTCCCCGAGTTTTGGACAAAATCCGATATCGATTGGTCCATGAAATCGGACAATTCAATTGTCTGCAAGTTTGTTCATAAATAGTCCGGTTGGTGTGTTGCTTAGTTTTAGCCATTGGATTTCACTCCAAACCAACCAAATGAATCCTCCCACCATATTATGATGTTTCCCATGTTTTGGACTCAATCCGATATCGATTGGTCCATGAAATCGGACAATTCTGGTTCGTATGAAGTTTGTTCAGAAATGGAGTGGGTGGTGTATTGCACAGTTCTAGGGATTAGATTTCACTCTAAACCAACCAAATGAATCCTCCCACCATATTATGATGTTTCCCAAGTTTTGGACTCAATCCGATATCGATTGGTCCATGAAATCGGACAATTCTGGTTTGTATGAAGTTCGCTCAAATGGAGTGGTTGGTGTATTGTATAGTTGTAGCAATTGGATTTCAATCCAACCAAACAAATGACTCTACGATTTTATGTTGTTCCCATGTTTTGGACTCAATCCGATATCGATTGGTCAATGAAATCGGACAATTGTTGTACGGGTTCGTTCAAATGGTGTGATTGTTGTATTTCATAGTTCTAGAGATTGGATTTCCTCAAAACCCACCAAATGACTTCCCCCACCATATTATGATGTTCCCCTATATTTTGGACTCAATCCGATATCGATTGGTCCATGAAATCGATAATTCTGTGTTCGCACGAAGTTCGTTAGAAATGGAGTAGTTGTGTATTGCATTTTAGCCATTGGATTTCACTCCAAACCTACGAAATGACTTCTCCCATGATATTATGATGTTCCCCATGTTTTGACTCAATCTGATATCGATTGGTCCATCAAACCGGACAATTAAGGTTCGTACGGTTCGTTATTAAATGTAGTAGTTGGTGTATTGCATAGTTCTAGTGATTGGATTTCACTATAAACCCACAAAATGACACCTCGCACCATATTATGATGTTCCCCACGTTTTGGACTCAATCCGACATCGATTGGTCCATGAAATCGGACAATTCAGTTCGGTTCTGAAATGGAGTTGTTGGTGTATTGGAAATTTCTAGGGATTGCATATCACTCCAAACCCACCAAATGACTCCACCCATCATATTATGATTTTCCCCATGTTTTGGACTCAATCCAATATCGATTGGTCCATGAAATCGGAGAATTCAGGTTCGTACGTAGTTCATTCTAAAATTGAGTGATGGGTGGATTGCATAGTTCTAGAGATTGGATTTCACTCAAAACCCATCCAATGACTCCTCCCACCATGTTATGATGTTGCCCATGTTTTGGACTTAGTCCGATGTGGATTGGTCCATGAAATCGGACCATTGGTTCGTACGAGTTCATTCTGAAATGGAGTGGTTGGTGTATTTCATAGTTCTAGGGATTTGATTTCACTCCAAACCCACCAAATGACTCCTCCCAATATATTATGTTGTTTCCCACGCTTTTGGACTCAATCCGATATTGATTGGTCCATGAAATCGACATTTCATTACAAAGTTCGTCCGAAATGTAGTGGTGGTGTATTGTATAGTTCTAGGATTGATTTCACTCAAACCCACAAAATGACTAATCCCACCGTATTATGATGTTCGAAATGTTTTGGACTCAATCCGATATCGATTGGTCCATGAAATCGGACATTTCAGGTTCGTATGAAGTTCAATTTGAAATGTAGTGGTTGGTGTATTGCATAGTTCTAGGGATTGGATTTCACACCAAACCCACCAAATGACTCCTCCCAATATATTATGATGTTTCCCATGTTTTGGACTCAATCCAATATCGATTGATCTATGAAATCGGACAATTCAGGTTTTTTTCGAAGTTCATTCCAAAATAGAGTGGTTGGTGTATTACATAGTTCTAGAGATTGGATTTCATTCATAACCCACCAAATGACTCCTCCCACCATATTATGATGTTCAACATGTTTTGGACTCAATCCAATATCGATTGGTCCATGAAATCGACAATTCAGTAAATCTGCAGTTCGTTCTGAAATGGAGTGGTTGGTGCATTGCATAGTTCTAGAGATTGGATTTCACTCAAAACCCCTAAATGACTCATCCCACCATGTTATGACGTTCCCCACGTTTTGGATTTAATCCGCTATCTATTGGTCCATGAAATCGGACATTTCAGTTCGGACGAAGTTAATTCTTAAACAGAGTGGCTAGTGTATTGCATAGTTCTAGGCATTGGATTTCACTCCAAACCCACTAAATGACTCCTCCCAATATATTATGATGTTCCCCATGTTTTGGACTCAATCCTATATCCATTGGTCCATGAAATCGGACAATTCTGTTCGTACGAAGTTCGTTCAAATGGAGTGGTTGGTGTATTGCAAAGCTCTAGGGATTGATTTCACTCATAACCCACCAAATGACTCCTCCCACCATATTATGATGTTCAACATGTTTTGACTGACTCAATATCGATTGGTCCATGAAATCGTACAATTGAGTTCGTACGAAGTTCGTTTTGAAATGGAGTGGTTGGTGTATTGCATAGTTCTAGAGATTAGATTTCACTCAAAACCCCCAACTGACTCCTCCCACTATATTATGATGTTCCCCACGTTTTGGACTCAATCCGCTATCTATTGGTCCATGAAATTGGACATTTCAGTGTTCGTACGAAGTTAATTCGTAAATGGAGTGGTTGGTGTATTGCATAGTTCTAGAGATTGGATTTCACTCAAAACCCCAAATGAGTCCTCCCACCATATTATGACGTTCCCCACGTTTTGGATTCAATCCCATATCATTGCTCCATGAAATCGGACATTTCTGTGTTCTGACGGTTAATTCTTAAATAGAGTGGCTAGTGTATTGCATAGTTCTAGGCATTGGATTTCACTCCAAACCCTCTAAATGACTCCTCCCAATATATTATGATGTTCCCCATGTTTTGGACTCAATCCTATATCCATTGGTCCATGAAATCGGACAATTCAGTTCGTACGAAGTTCGTTCTGAAATGGAGTGGTTGGTGCATTGCATAGTTCTAGAGATTGGATTTCACTCAAAACCCCCAAATGACTGCTCCCACCATATTATGATGTTCCCCACGTTTTGGACTCCATCAGCTATCTATTGGTCCATGAAATCGGACATTTCAGTTCATACGAAGTTATTTCGTAAATAGAGTGGTTGGTTTATTGCATAGTTTTAGGCATTGGATTTCACTCCAAATCCTCCAAACGACTCCTCCCAATATATTATGATGTTCCCCATGTTTTGGACTCAATCCGACATCCATTGGTCCATGAAATCGGACAATTCAAGTTCGTCGTTCGTTCTGAAATGGAGTGGTTGGTGTATTGCAAAGTTCTAGTGATTGAGTTTCACTCAAAACCCACCAAATGACTCCTCCTACCATGTTATGATGTTCCCCCTCGTTTTGGACTCAATCCAATATCTATTGGTCCAAGAAATCGGACCATTCAGTTCGTATGAAGTTCTTCTCAAATCGAGTGGTTGTTGTATTGCATAGTTCTAGAGATTGGATTTCCTCAAAACCCACCAAATGTTCCCCATGTTTTGGAGTCAATCCGATATCGATTGGTCCATGAAATCGGATAATTCATGTTCGTACGAAGTTCATTCAAATGGAGTGGTGGGTGGATTGCATAGCTCTAGAGATTGATTTGGTCAAAACCCATCCAATTACTCCTCCCACCATGTTATGATGTTCCCCATGTTTTGGACCAATTTGATGCGATTGGTCCATGAAATCGGATAATTCGTTCGAACTTCGCTTCTAAAATGGAGTGGTGTATGGCATGTTCTAGGATTGATTTTACTCCAAACCCACCAAATGACTCCTCCCACGATATTATGATCCTCGAGTTTTGGACTCACCTATATCGATTGGTCCATGAAATCGGAGAATTCAGTTCAGTCTGAAGTTCTTTTGAAACGGAGTGTTTGGCGATTGCATAGTTTTAGACTCAATCCGATATCGAATGGTGCATCAAATCGGACAATTCAGTTCGTATGAAGTTCATTCAGAATGGAGTGGTTGGTGTATGGCAAAGTTCTAGAGATTGGATTTCACATCAAACCCACCAAATGACTCATCCCACCATATTATGTTGTTCCCAAGTTTTGGACTCAATCCAGTATCGATTGGTCCATGAAATCGGCAATTCAGTTCGTATGAAGTTCATTCAAATGAGATTGGTGTATGCATAGTTCTAGAGATTGGATTTCACTTCAAACCCACCAAATGACTCCTCCCGCCATATTATGATGTTCCCAAGTTTTGGACTCAATCCTATCGATTGGTCCATGAAATTGACAATTCAGTTCGAGTTCGCTTTGAAATGTAGTGGTCCGTATGGCATAGTTCTAGAGATTGGATTTCACTCCCAACCCACCAAACGACTCCTCCCATCATATTACAATGTTCCCCAAGTTTTGGACTCAATCCGATATCGATTGGACTATGAAATCGGAGAATTCAAGTTCAGTATGAAGTTCGTTCTTAAATGGAGTGGTCGGTGTATAGATTGGATTTCACTCCAAACCCACCGAACAACTCCCAATATATTATGATGTTCCCCAAGTTTTGGACTCAATCCGATATCAATTGGTCGATGAAACCGGACAATTCAAGTTCGCATACAAAGTTCGTTCAAATGGAGTGAAGGGTGTATTTCATAGTTCTGGAGTGTGCATAGTTCTAGGGATTGGATTTCACTCCAAACCCACCAAATGACTCCTCCCTCCACATTATGATGTTTCCCATGTTTTCGACTCAATACGATATCGATTGGTCCATGAAATCGGGCATTTGTGTTCACGAAGTTTGTTCTGAAATGGAGTGGTTAGTGTATTGCATCATTCAAGGGATTGGATTTCACTCAAAACCAACCAAATGACTCCTCCCACCATATTGTGATGCTCCCCATGTTTTGGACTCAATCCGATATCAATCGGTCCATGAAATTGGACAATTCAGGTTCGTACGAAGTTCATTCTGAAATGGAGTGGTTGGTGTATTGCACAGTTTTAGCCATTGGATTGCACTCCAAACCAACCAAATGACTCCTCCCATGATATTATCATGTTCCCCAAGTTTTGGACTGAATCTGTATCAATTGGTCCATGAAATCGGACAATTCAAGATCGACGAAGTTCGCTCTGAAATGGAGTGGAGGGTGTATTGCATAGTTCTAGGGATTGAATTTTACTCAAAACCCACCAAATGACTCCTCCCACCATATTGTGATGTTCCCCATGTTTTGGACTCAATCCAATATCAATTGGTCCACGAAATCGGACAATTCAAGTCCGTACAAGTTCGTTCTGAAATGGAGCGGCTAGAATATTGCATAGTTCTAGGGATTGGATTTCACTCAAAATTCTCCAAATAACTCCTCCCACCATATTATGATTTTCCCCAAGTTTTGGACTCAATCCGGGATCAATTGGTCCATGAAATCGGATAATTAAGGTTCGACGGTTCGTTCAAATGGAGTGGTGTATGGCATAGTTCTAGAGATTGGATTTCACCTAACCCACCAAACGACTCCTCACACCATATTATGTTTTGGACTCAATCCGATAACGATTTTTTCATGAAATCGGACAATTCAAGTTCAGAAGTTCATTCGAAATGGAGTGGTTGGGTGCATAGTTTTAGCCATCGGATTTCAGACAAACCAACCAAATGACTCCTCTCACAATATTATGATGTTTCCCTAGTTTTGACTCAATCCGATATCGATTGGTCCATGAAATTGACAATTCAAGTTCGTAAGTTCATTCTTAAATGGAGTGGTCAGTGTATTGCATAGTTCTATAGATTAGATTTCACTCCAAACCCACCAAATGACTCCAGCTAATGTATTATGATGTTCCCCAAGTTTTGGACTCAATCCGATATCAATTGATCCAAGAAATCGGACAATTCAAGTTTGTACGAAGTTCGCTCAAATGGAGTGGAGGGTGCATGGCATAGTTCTAAATATTGGATTTCACTCAAAATCCACCAAATGACTCCTCCCACCATATTATGATGTTCCCCATGTTTTGGACTCAATCCAATATCGATTGGACCATGAAATCGAACAATTCAGGTTTGTACGAAGTTCGTTCAGAGATGGAATGCTTGGGGTACTACATTGTTCTAGAGATTGGATTTCACTCAAAACATACCAAATGACTCCTCCCACCTTATTATGATGTGCCCCATGTTTTGGACTCAATCCGATATCGATTCGTCCATGAAATCGACAATTCAGTTTGTAATGGTTCGTTCTGAAATGGAGTGGTTGGAGTATTGCATTGTTCTAGAGATTGGATTTCACTCAAAACCCGCCAAATGACTCCTCCTACCTTATTAAGATGTGCCTATGTTTTGGACTCAATCCGATACCGATTGGTCTATGAAATCGGACAATTCAGGTTTCTATGAAGTTCGTTCTTAAATGGAGTGGTTGGTGTATTATGTAGTTCTAGGATTGGATTTCATTCAAATCCAAATGACTACTCCTGCCATATTATGATGTTCCCCATGTTTTGGACGCAATCCGATATCGATTGGTCCATGAAATCGGACAATTCAAGTTCGTAAGTTCGTCCTAAAATGGAGTGGAGGGTGTATTGCATAGTTCTGCAGTTTGGATTTCACTCAAAACCCACCAAACGACTCCTCCCACCATTGTACAATGTTCCCCATGTTTTGGACTCAATACGATATCAATTGGTCCATGAAATCGAACAATTCAGGTTTTTTTTGAAATTCATTCTGAAATGGAGTGGTTGTTGTATTGCATTGTTCTGACCATTGTATTTCTCTCAAACCCCACCAAATGAATCCTACCACCAGATTATGATGTTCCCAATGTTTTGGACTCAATCCGATATCGATTGGTCCATGAAATCGGACAATTGATTCATAAGTTCGTTCGCTCAAATGGAGTGGTGGTGAATTGCATAGTTTTACCCATTGGATTTCACTCTAAATCAACCAAATGACTCCTCCCGCGATATGATGATATTCCCCATGTTTTGGACTCAATCCGTATCGATTGGTCCATGAAATTGACAATTCAGTTTGTATGAAGTTCTTTCTTAAATGGAGTGCTTGGTGTATGGCATTGTTCTAGAGATAAGATTTCCCTCCATACCCACATTAAATGACTCGTCCCACCGTATTACATGATGGTCCCCAAGTTTTGGATTCAATCCGATAACGATTGTTCCATGAAATTGGTCAATTCATGTTCGTACGAAGTTTGTTCTGAAATGGAGGGGTTGTTGTATTGCATAGTTTTAGCCCTTGGATTTCACTCCAAACCAACCAAATGACTCCTCCCACCATATTATGAAGTTCCTCAAGTTTTGGACTCAATTCGGTACCGATTGGTCCATGAAACCGACAATTAAGGTTCGTACGAAGTTCGTTCTGAAATGAAGTGGTTGATGTATGGCATAGTTCTAAAGATTGGATTTCAATCCCAACCCACCAAACGATTCCTCCCACCATATTACAATGTTCCCCAAGTTTTGGACTCAATCCAATATCGATTGGACTAGGAAATCTGAGAATTCAAGTTCGTACGAAGTTCATTATGAAATGGTGTGGTTGGTGTATTGAATAGTTTTCGCCGTTGGATTTCACTTCAAACCAACTAAATTACTCGTCCCATGATATTATGATATTTCCCTGAGTTTTGGACTCAATCCTGATATCGATTGGTCCATGAAATTGGACAATTCAGATCGCATTTAAGTTCGTTCTAAAATGGAGTGGCTGGTGTATTGCGTGGTTCTAGAGATTGTATTTCACTCAAAACCGACCGAATGACTCCTCCCATCATATTACGATGTTCCCCAAAATTTGGACTAAATCCAATATAGATTGTTCCATGAAATCGGACAATTCAACTTCACGGTTCGTTGTCAAATGGAGTGGTTGGTGTATTGCATAGTTTTAGCCATTGGATTTCACTACAAACCCACCAAACGACTCCTCCTACCATATTATGATATTCCCCAAGTTTTGGACCCAATCCGATATCGATTGGTCCACGAAATCGGACAATTCCGGTTTGTACTAAGCTCGTTTTGAAATGGAGTGGTTTGTGTGTTGCATAGTTCTAGAGATGGGATTTCACCCCAAACCCACCAAATGACTCCTCCCACCAAGTTATGATGTTCCCCAAGTTTTGGAATTAATCCGATATTGATTGGTCCATGAAATCAGACATTTGTTCTGCATAAGGTTCTGTGAAATGGATTGGTTGGCATATTGCATAGTTCTAGAGATTGGATGTCACCCCAAACCCACCAAATGACTCCTCGCACCATATTATGACGTTCCCCAAGTTTTGGACTAAATCTGATATCGATTGGTCCATGAAATCTGACAATCTTGCAGATTTAAGTTTGTTATGAAATGGAGTGGTTGGTGTATTGCATAGTTCTAGGGATTAGATATCACTCCAATCCCCCCAAATGACTCCTCCAACCATATTACGATGTTCTCCAGGTTTTGGACTCAATCTGATATCTATTGGTCCATGAAATCGGACAATTCAGTTCGTACAAGTTCGTTCTGAAATGGAGTGGTTGAGGTATTGCATAGTTCTAGAGATTGGATTACATTCCAAACCCAAAAAATGACTCCTCCCACCATATTACGATGTTCCCCAAGTTTTGGACTCAATCCGATATGGATTGGTCCAAGAAATCGGACCTTTCAAGTTCGTACGAAATACGTTTTGAAAGGAATTGGTTGGCATATTGCATAGTTCTAGGGATTGGATTTCACTCCAAACCTACCAAATGACTCCTCCCAACATATTATGATGTTCCCCAAGTGTTGGGCTCAATCCGATATCGATTGGTCCATGAAATCGGACAACTCAAGCTCGTACGAAGTTCGTTTTGAATTGGAGTGGTTGGGGTATTGCATAGTTTTAGCCATTTGATTTCACTCAAAACAAACCAAATGACTCCTCCCACCATATTATGATGTTCCCCAAGTTTTGGACTCAATCCGATATCGATTGGTCCATGAAATTGGACAATTCAGTTCGACAAAGTTCGTCTGAAATGGAGTGGTTGGTGTATTGCATAGTTCTAGGGATTGGATTTCACTCTAGACCCACCAAATGACTCCTCCCACCACATTACGATGTTCACGAATTTTTGAACTGAATCCGATATCGATTGGTCCATAAAATAGGAAAATTCAGGTTCGTATGAAGTCCGTTCTGAAATGTAGTGGTTGGTGTATTGCATAGTTCTAGAGATTGGATTTCACTCCAAACCAACCAAATGACTCCTCCTACCATATTATATGTTCCCCAAGTTTTGGACTCAATCTGATATCGATTGGTCCATGAAATCGACAATTCAAGTTCAGACGAAGTTCATTTTGAAATGGAGTGGTTGGGGTATTGCATAGTTTTAGAGATTGGATTTCACTAAAAACCCACCAAATGACTCCTCCCACCATATTATGATGTTCCTTAAGTTTTGGTCTCAATCCGATACCGATTGGTCCATCAAATCGGACGATTCAGGATCGCATACAAAGTTCGTTCTAAAATGGGGTGGCAGGTGTATTGCACAGTTCTAGAGGTCGGATTTCACTCCAAACCCACAAAATGACTCCTCCCAACATAGTATGATGTTCCCCACGTTTTAGACTCAATCCGATATCGATTGGTCCATGTAATTGTACAATTCAAGTTCGTACATAGTTCGTTCTAAAATGAAGTGATTAGTGTATTGTAAAGTTTTAGCCATTGGATTTCGCTCAAAACCCACCAAATTACTCCAATCGCCATATTATGATGTTCTCCAAGTTTTGGACTCAATCCCATATCGATTGGTCCATGAAATCGGACAATTCAAGATCGTACGAAGTTGGTTCTGAAATGGAGTGGTTGGTGTATTGCATAGTTCTAGAGATTGGATTTCACCCCGAATCCACCAAATGACTACTCAATCTGATATCGATTGGTTCTAAAATGGAGTGGTTGGTGTATTGCAAAGTTCTAGAGATAGGATTTCACTCCAAACCCACCAAATGACTCCTCCCACCGTATTACGATGTTCCCCAAGTTTTGGACTCAATCCGATGTCGATTGGTCCATGAAATCGGACAATTCAGGTTCGTACATAAAGTTCGTTCTGAAATGGAGTTGTTGGTAATTGCATAGTTCCAGTGATTCGATTTCACTCCAAACACACCAAATAACTCCTCCCACCATATTACTATGTTCCCCAAGTTTTGGACTCAATCCGATATCGATTGGTCCTTTAAATCGAACAATTCCTGCGAGTTCGCTCTGAAATGGAGTGGTTAGTGTATTGTAAAGTTTTTGTTGTTGGATTTCCCTCAAAACCAACCAAATGACTCCTCCCGGCATATTATGATGTTCTCCAAGTTTTGGACTCAATCCGATATCGATTGGTCCTTGAAATTGGACAATTCAGGATCGTACGAAGTTGGTTATGAAATGGGGTGGTTGTTGTATTGCATAGTTCTAGAGAGGGGATTTCATCCAAAACCCACCAAATGGCTACTCAATCCAACATCGATTGGTTCTCAAATGGAGTGGTTGCTGTATTGCTTAGTTCTAGAGATTGGATTTCACTCCAAACCCAACAAATGACTCCTCCCACCATATTACGATGTTCTCCAAGTTTTGGACTCAATCCGATATCGATTGGTCCTAAAAATCGGACATTTCAAGTTCGTACGAAGTTTCGCTCAAATGGATTGGTTGGCATATTGCATAATTCTAGGGATTGGATTTCACTCCAAACCTACCAAATGACTCCTCCCACCGTGTTATGATGTTCCCCAAGTTTTGGACTCAATCCGATGTCGATTGGTCCATGAAATCGGACAATTCAAGTTCGTATGAAGAACATTCTGAAATGGAGTGGTTCGTGTGTTGCATAGTTCTAGTGATTGGATTTCACTCCAAACCCCCCAAATTACTCATCCCACCATATTATGATGTTCCTCAAGTTTTGGACTCAATCCGATGTCGATTGGTCCATGAAATCGGACAATTTCGGTTCATGCGAAGTTCGTTCGGAAATGGATTGCATAGTTCTAGGGATTAAATTTCACTCCAAACCTACCAAATGACTCCTCCCCACATATTACGATGTTCCCCAAGTTTTGGATTCAATCCGATATCTATTGGTCCATGAAATCGGACAATTCAAGTTCGTACGTAGTTCGTTCTGAAATAGAGTGGTTGATGTATTGCATAGTTTTAGCCATTTGATTTCACCCAAAACCCACCAAATGACTCCTCCCACCGTGTTATGATGTTCCCCAAGGTTTGGACTCAATCTGATGTCGATTGGTCCATGAAATCGGACAATTCAGTTCGACGGTTCGCTCGAATGGAGTGGTTGGTGTATTGCATAATTCTAGAGATTGGAATTCACTCCAAACCAACCAAATGACTCCCACTGTATTACGATGTTCCCAAACATTCCTATGTCGATTGGTCCATGAAATTGACTATTCCTGTTCGACGAAGTTCGCTCAAATGGAGTGGTTGGTGAATTGCATAATTCGTGATTGGATTTCACTCCAAACCCACCATATTACTATATTCCCCAAGTTTTGGACTCAATCCGATATCGATTAGTCCATTAAATCGGACAATTTCGGTTCGTACGAAGTTCATTCGGAAATGGAGTGGTTAGTGTATGGTAAAGTTTTAGCCGTTGGATTTCCCTTGAAACCCACCAAATGACTTCTCTTGCCATATTATGATGTTCATCAAGTTTTGGACTCAATCCGATATCGATTGGTCCATGAAATCAGACAACTCCGGATCGCACGAAGTTGGTTCTGAAATGGAGTGGTTGGTGTATTGCATAGTTCTAGAGATTGGATTTCACCCCAAACCCACCAAATGACTACTCAATCCGATATCTATTGTTTCTGAAATGGAGTGGTTGGTGTATTGCATAGTTCTGGAGATTGGATTTCACTCCAAACCCACCAAATGACACCTCCCACCATATTATGATGTTCCCCAAGGTTGGGACTCAATCCGATATCGATTGGTCCATGAAAACAGACAATTCATGTTCGTATAATGTTCATGAAATGAAGTGGTTGGTTTATTGCATAGTTCTAGAGATTGGATTTCACTCCAAACCAACCAAATGACTCCTCCTACCGTATTACGATGTTCCCAAGTTTTGGACTCAATCCCTAGCTATGAATTTAGTTACACATCATGTTCACAAAGATTAAAACGAAAATAAACAACATGAGTGAAGATAAATTCATGAGAGGAAACCCTTGAACCAATTCTGATGTTGAACTACAAGAACACCTCCGCAATGAGTCCTGTTGGTGGAAATATATGGAACAGCTAGGGTTTTAGTGTGTGTGAAAGGGGAGAATAACAAAAAGAAGGATGTCTAGGCTTTCCCATTCTGCTCTTAGTCTTTAAACAAGCCAGGTTCGCTTTGGATATTTATTTGGACTTCAAAACAGGTCACTAAATTTGTTTCCACGTTTGAATAATGGCCAGCTCCAAAAATGACATGTTTTGATTTCTTTTGCCTTCAACTTGATCCTAAAGTAGGTGCAACTGCATACTAACACAAAATAGGGTAAAATGCAACATGTTTAACTCAAAAATATCACAAATAGACTAGAAATGGATGGTATAAATGTATAAATATATGAGTTATCAAATACCCCCAAACCTGATTTTTGCTAGTCCTCGAGCAAAATGAAACTAAAAACACAAGACAATAAAATCTAACTAGACCACTTTTGCTGGCTAAACGATTGCACTGAGTATGTGCAACAAGCCTTTAAACCCCTAGGTGTCCTAGTAGGAGGAGTTGTGTCTCCGAGGGTTTACAAAGTGATGACACCCACAAACATCTGTGCATACTTGCAAACAAATTGGTTAAAGCATACTTATAGCAAACTAATAAGAACCAATGAAAGCTTAGTCATACATTCAAACCACTAGTCTGCCACTTGAAAGAATCATATCATAAAGTGTAAAAAATAATTACTCCATGTCCCATGACTTCAAAGACACCATACTCAAATGCCAAAGATAGAAATCGCCTCAACTCTAGTCCTCACAGATATCACTCAAATTTTCACTCAGATCCTAAGGCATGGTCTCTCCTCAAACATATGTGAGTGAAGTTATGTAAAAGGAAATCAAAATCCTCACATATGAAATATGAAATAAAAGCACAATTTCTGGACAGATCTCATGAAAGGAATCAAACACTAAGAATATGGATAGCACACATACTTAGCAGCACTCATGAATACATCCTTAAAGATCAGCTAGGTCTTTCACAAGGTTTGTAATGTTAAGGCTTAGGTCAGGGGCTATGAAAGAAAGGATAGGAAATACTAAAGCTTGGGACATACCAAAGTGTCTTCCTAGTGAAAGCAGCAAGCTCTCTTCTTGAATTGATCTTTGTTGTTTGTTTGTGGCATCCAGGATCCGTGCGATAATGGAAGGATTTAGAAATTACATCCTCTTTGATTTTTTTCTTTTCTTTTCTAAAACTTTGTTTCTTTTTTCTTTCTTTTTTCTACAATTCCAGCACACATACCTCGGTACACACCACTTTCTTGATGTAGAGCTCGAATTATCTTTGTCTTCATCACTTTGGTATTCCCCAAACTATAGGGTATAGCTGTAATGGGCTAAGTATCTCATATTGAGATAAAAAGGATATGGGGAAAACAAAAAGTGAGAAAAGAAAATGGCTAAAAATGATTGGCTTCAAAATGGGGCAATGGCACACACATAAAGGTAAGAAATTAGGCCTTTTGGTGGTTAAGACATGCATAGCCTAACATCATCTCAATGAGTTGATTCATGAGTGTTACCAAACACATGGTATCTGGGAAAGAGAACAATTCTTAGCGTTCAATCAAACAAAAATAATGAGATAATTTGAAATGAAATTGAAGCAAAAAGATAGGAGTGCAAACACTTTAAACCCTCTCAAAGAAGTAAATAGGCTCAAAATCACTCACTAGGGTAGTCTCCACAATTCTTTTTCCCGAATTTGAGCATAATACTTTAACCACGATGATTCCAAGAGTAACAGCTTTGAAAAAAAAAAAAAAATTAATGATATGAACTTTTTCATGACAAGACAGTAGTCCTCATTGTAAACCATAGCCCTCATATACATTCACATTAGTAAGCAAAAGCAAACCTTAACCAAAACTAAAAAAGAAATGAAAATCCCACACCCCCAAACCTAAACTAAACATTGTCCTCGATGCTTAAAAAAAAAATGAATGGAATGGATGCAATGCAAATTGGCAGTGTGCATGGAATGAAATAAAATAAAAACTAAAAACTAACACAAATAAAAGGAAAAGAACACAAAGCCAACTAGGTTGCCTCGTAGCAAGCGCTTTATTTAATATCTAGGCAAGACATGGTAGTGTGTCTAAGTTGTCATAAACTTGAGAGAATCCATAACTACATAAACCTGGTCCTGTGAAACATTCTCCAAATAAGGCTTCAAACGATGTCCATTGACCTTAAAACGGGTCCCATTCTTGATGTTTTCTATCTCCATAGCTCCATGGGGAAATACTTGAAGCACTTTGAATGGTCCAACCCATCTAGACTTCAATTTACCTGGAAAAAAGTCGCAAACGTGAGTCATACAAAAGTACTTTCATACCTGGTTGAAACTCCTTCCTAAGAATTGCTTTGTTATGGTAGAGCTTGGTTCGTTCTTTGTAGATCCTTGCATTCTCATATGATTCATTTATGCTCATTGAGTTGGAGCTTCCTCACTGTACCAGCTTCTTTGAGATCAAAATTGAACTTCTTTATGGCCTAATATGCACAGTGCTCGAGCTCCATTAGCAAATGACATGCCTTTCCAAACACCAGTCGATAAGGGCTCATTCCAATTGGGGTCTTGTACGCTGTTCAATACGCCCAAAGTGCATCATTCAACCTTAGTGACCAATCCTTCCTTTTAAGGCTGACGGTTTTCATCAAGATGTTCTTTATTTCTCTATTGCTGATTTCCACTTGTCCAGAGGTTTGAGGATGGTATGGAGTTGCCACTTTATGTGTGATGTTGTATTCTTCATCAATGCCTCGAAAGGTTTGTTGCAGTAGTGACTGCCACCATCGCTAATGATAGCTCTCGAAGTTCCAAACCTAGTGAAATCATATCTTTGAGAAAATTCAAAACAACTTTGTGATCATTAGTTCTTGTAGCTGTTGCCTCAACCCATTTTTATACATAATCTACTGCCACTAGTATGTATATGTATCCAAAAGAAGATGGGAATGGTCTCATGAAGTCAATTCCTCATACATCGAATAGCTCTACCACTAAAATGTTGTTTAATGGCATTTCATTCCTGCGACTGATGCTCCCCATTTTCTGACACCTATCACACTTAGAGCAAAAATCAAAAGCATCTTTAAATAATGTAGGTCAAAAGAAACCAGATTGTAAAACCTTTAAAGCTATCTTTTAGGCACTGAAATGACCTCCGCATGCCAATGCATGACTGAATGTTAGTATGCTTTGCTGCTCACTCTCCGGAACACATCTTCGAATGATTTGGTCAGGGCAATACTTGAACAAATAGGGCTCATCCCACATGTAGTGTTTCACCATTGAAAAGAACTTCTTTCTCTCCTGAAAAGTCAAATCATCTCTAATTACACCAGAAGCAAGATAATTGACAAAATCAACATACCATGGCTCTTTATCTTGGATGACAAAGAGTTTTTCATCCGGGAATGATTCGTTGAGAGGCAAAATTTGTCCATCTCCATGGTTTTCATCAACAAGGCGCGACAAGTGATCAAGCAACAACATTTTCACTCCCTTTCTTGTCTCGAATTTCTAGGTCAAACTCTTGTAACAAGAGTATCCATCTGATCAAATGTGGTTTAGCATCTTTCTTGGTCAACAAAAACCTAAGAGCTGCATGATCAGAGTAAACAATAACTTTAGAGCCAACAAGATATGAACGAAATTTCTAAAGCGAAAACAACAGAAGCGCCTCCTTCTCTTGTAGAGTAATTGAGTTGAGCATCGTTTAATGTCTGACTTGCATAGTAGATTACGTGTGGCAGCTTATTTACTGTTTGACCTAAAACAACACCAATAGCATAGTCAGAGGCATCACACATTAGCTCAAAAGGCAAAGACCAATCTGGTGCCATAATGATAGGAGCAGAGGTTAGTTCACATTTCAAGGTATTAAATGCATTCATACAATCTTTATCAAAGTGAAATACGCCAAAAGATTGCACAATGGATGAGTGATCTTGGAAAAATCCTTAATGAAACGACGATAAAAACTAGCATGTCCTAGAAAGCTTCTACTCCCTTCATCAAGTAGGGGCTGCCATATTTGAGATGATGTCAATTTTTGCTTTGTCAACTTCAATACCCTTGCTGGATATTACATGCCCCAACACAACACCTTGTTTCACCATAAATTGACACTTTTCCCAATTGAGAATCAAATTTGTTTCCTGACATCTTTGAAGCACTAGAGAGAGATGGTTAAGACAAGTATCAAAAGAAGAACCAAAACTGAAAAATCGCCCATGAATACTCTCAATAAATCTCTCAATCATATCTGAAAGATTGCCAAGATACATCGTTGGAATGTTGTCGGGCATTGCAAAGGCCAAACGGCATCCTCCTATATGCAAAAGTGCCAAAAGGACAGGTGAATGTAGTCTTCTTAATCTTCTCGAGCAATCGCAATTTGATTATAACCTGAATATCCATCAAGAAAACAATAATATGCGTGACCACTAATCGCTCAAGCATTTGATCAATAAAAGGCATAGGAAAATAATCTTTTCTAGTGTACGAATTCAACTTCCTGTAATCGGTGCAAACAAACCAACTAGCTGCAGGTCTCATTTGAACAAGCACTTTATGCTCATTTTTTACCACTGTGATTCCAATCCTCTTAGGCACTACGTGAACAACGTTGACCCATTTGCTATAAGAGATCGGGTATATGATACCCACATCTAACAACTTCAACACTTCAGCTCTCACTACTTCCTTCATGTGTGGATTGAGCCTTCTTTGTGGTTCACGAGTTGGTTTCGCTCCTTCCTCCAATAAAATTCAATGCATGCACATGGTAGGGCTTATTCCCTTGATATCTGCAATAGACCAACCAATGGCTGATTTGAACTCTTTTAGCACCCTAATTAGCTTATCTTCTTCCAAAGGGGTGAGGTCAGATGCTATGATAACTGGGAGAGTTTCAAACTCAACTAGGTAAGCATATTTTAGATGTGATGGAAGTGGTTTAAGCTCAACTTTTGGAGGGTTAACAATGAAGGAACCAGATGTGTGGCAGGTGGTCCTAATGGCTCTATAGGAGGTGAAAAAGTGGGGGGATATGGTTTTAATGCTTCCAAGGCTGCCACCATCTCCATGAGCACTTCTTCATCAAAGTCATCTTGAGATTGACTCAAAACATATTGTAATGGATTATTGGATTGTGCCAGCAAAAACTTAGAGAAAACAAGTGAATCGAGCACATCAATCGAACAACAATCAAGTGAACTAGAAGGGTGAGAAAGAGATTCAAACACTTTGAATTGTACAGTTTCTCCTAGCACAGTCATGGTGAGGAGACCATTTTGCACGCCTATGATAGTCTTTGCCGTGGCCATAAAGGGTCTCCCAAGCAAAATAGGTAACTCACGATCATGTATAGAGCCTCTTCCATGTCCAACACTACAAAATCAGCAGGCAAAATTAGTTTGTCAACTTGAACTAAGATATCTTCCACTATACCTCTTGGATATTTCACGATCGATCGGCAAGTTGCAATGAAATAGTTGTTGCCTTCAAACCCCCAAACCTAATTGAAGGTACACTGAATAGGGCATTAAATTGATGCTCGCCCCCAAGTCAAGCATAGCCTTTTCAACTAGCATGTCTCCAATGGTGATATTGATAGAAAAACTGCCCGGATCCTTGAGTTTTGGTGGGAG
The DNA here is from genome assembly GCF_029339155.1 of Prunus mume. NCBI lineage: Eukaryota > Viridiplantae > Streptophyta > Magnoliopsida > Rosales > Rosaceae > Prunus > Prunus mume. The sequence continues at coordinate 10,084,495 of NC_142702.1, forward strand.
CTTTCTTTGAAGCACAGACTCACATTTTCGACACCATCACCTTTTCATTAGGTCCATACTTCCTCTTATAAGTGTTTAGCTCCTTGAAAAATTTCCCATATGCTGGCACATTCCTAATGACATCAAGCAAAGGTAAATTAACATTCACTTTAATTAAAATATCAAAAATTTCTTTAAATGACTTATCTTGCTTGCTTTTGGCAAGTCTTACAGGAAATGGGATTGGAGGAGTGTAAGGTTTTTCAGCCTTGTGAAAATTTGGAGCTTCATACGAAGAAGTGGCATTGCTTGGATCTTCTTTCGGTTTCTCATGCTCTTCTTGAGTGGGGCCTGCATTCACATGATCAGATTCATTAGTAACTTCATTCCCAACTCCATTATTAATAACCTTACCACTTCTAAGTGTTATGACCGCTGGCCTGCTCTTGGTTCCTTTGAAGTATCACCTTGGCTTGGAAATTTCTGTGTTCTCTTTGACTCAAAGCATCAGCAATCTGACCTAATTGTGTCTCCATTTTGGTTAGAGCAATCTGAATGTTGTTGGAGAGTACTATTGGTAGTTTGCTGGAATTGAACAGTGTTCGAGCTAGCATTTTGACAAGATTCTTCAAGCCGTAGTGGCAGGCTTTGTTGGAAATTTTGAAATTGATTGTTATTCTTCCATGAGAGATTGGGATGATCTCTCCAACCAGGGTTATATGTATTAGAGAACGGGTCATTCCTTGGCCTCTGATTGTAAGAATTCATGAGATTCACTTGCTCTTGAACGAATTCGGGATAAGCCTCACTAGCTGAGCATTGATAAGTAGGATGACCTGGTATGTTACAAATGGCACACACCTCAGCTATCTTAGGCACCATATTGAGCACATAATCGAGCTTCTTTTCCAAACTAGCCACCTGCAAAGCAAGATCATTATTAGAACTCATTTCATACATTCCAACTCGTTTACCTCTTGTATCTTTGTGTTGAGCATTAGATCCCAACATCTCATAAATGTTATATGACTCTTGAGCATTTTTCTTCTTCAAAGATCCACCTGCTGCATTATCCACAGTTGATTGACATTTTTGGGTTAGTCCATCATAAAAATTTGCATTTGTAAGTAAAGAGGTAACCCATGATGTGGACATTGCAGCAACAGGCCTTTGAAACGCTCCCAACATTCATTGAAAGGTTCTCCATCATCTTGTTTAAAGTTAAAGATTTTCCTCTCAACGTAGCTGTCTTTTGAGTTGAGAAAACTTCTCTAGAAACTTTTAGCTACGGCATCCCAAGTGGTGAGTGAACCAAAGCAAAGTCATTAGCCAATTCTTTGCTCTATCTTTCAATGTATAAGGAAAACCTCATCCTCATATTTGCTTCACTCACTCTCCTGAAGGTAAACCACTCACAACATTGTAGAATTCCTTAATACGGTATAATGGATCTTCGTTAGGTAAACCATAAAAAGAAGGAAGCATGTGAAAATGTGAAGATTTGAGTTCATAATTTCTAGCTTCAGTAGGCAGCAAGATGCACGAAGGTGAATTTGGTATAACCGGTTGAGCATAATCTTCCAAAGCTCGGTTGTCATCGTTATTGCCAGCCATCTCTTCTTCTCCATAGCAATTAGAGTTATCAAAAGAATCTACACTCGTTGGGCTAGAAGAACAATTGTCCTCTTCTACACGGCTAGTCTGGGCACTAGCTGATACAGAATTCTCAAAAGTCTTGCTCTTTAACCGCTCAAGTCTTTGGCCTATTTCAGCAAGTGTATCGACATATACTACCTGAGAAACAAAAATAAAACGAAATTAGGGTTTGAGAACAAGCAATTATCGAGGACTGAAATTAGTCCCCAGCAACAGCGCCAAAATTTTGTTGTGTTCCTTCCAAGTGCCAATATATGGTTAGTATAATGGTACAAGTAAGGGTGTCGAACCACAGGGACTGATTGGACCTCTATAAATTTACTAGTTTCGAAAGAACCCTAACTAAAAATGAAAGTGACAAATTGAGAGTAGTTTGTGTTGTAAATGAAAGGTAACTTAAAAAGCAAGAAGAATGTAGCGGTGAATGAGATATTGATGTAAGAAAGAATAGGGCTGAGACCAGGGGTTTCGAATTCACCATTGCAAAACCAATTTCATGTTTACAAAGTTAAACCGTATTCAACTACCAACCTGTTTCAAGAGTTCGTTTTACATATGTATGATCAGCCATATGATGTGTGGTTTTGATCAAATTCTCCTAATCTGCAACCTAATTGGGATGTTCAACTTTGGTTCCAAGTTAAGAGTCATTAGCATGCAAGAAAACGTTAAAGAACCGAAGAAAACACACAGCAGGATATTTGCATAGCATTCTCTTCATTCATTCACATATCTACCAAGATTAAGCATGATGTTTACTATAACCTTGTCCAGATAATCTGTAGGCAACCCTAATGGTGATCAAACATTAAAATTGACAAACAAATTTAACAATAGATTCAGTGAATGAAACAAGAAGCAGATTGATGAACTGAATACTTTAACTTAAAAACATAGATCAAGGTTGCAAGGCTACATTGAAATCCCTAGCTATGAATTTAGTTACACATCATGTTCACAAAGATTAAAACGAAAATAAACAACATGAGTGAAAATAAATTCATGAGAGGAAATCCTTGAACCAATTCTGATGTTGAACTTTTCTAAGAACAGCCTCCTGCAATGAGTTATGATGGTGGAAATATATGGAACGGCTAGGTTTTAGTGTGTGTGAAAGGGGAGAATAACAAAAAGAAGGATGTCTAGGGTTGTGAAATTCGTCCAAAATAAATAGGGTCTATGAAAGTGGCTAAAAGGCAAGTTTTTATGGGGTAAAAGAGGCTGCCAGATATTCCAAAGAGATCCTAATAAATCAGCCTTTATTTGCACGTTTCTGCCTTATTTGGCACCTCCAAATCAGGCTATAAATCCCCATTGCTTTCCCATTCTGCTCTTAGTCTTTAAACAAGCCAGGTTCGTTTTGGATATTTATTTGGACTTCAAAACAGTCACGAAATTTGTTTCCACGTTTGAATAATGGCCAGCTCCAAAAATGACATGTTTTGATTTCTTTTGCCTACAACTTGATCCTAAAGTAGGTGCAACTGCATACTAACATAAAATAGGGTAAAACGCAACATGTTTAACTCAAAAACATCACAAATAGACTAGAAACGGATGGTATAAATGTATAAATATATGAGTTATCACATAGTTTATCCCATTGGATTTCACTCAAAACCCATCAAATGAATCCTCCCACCATATTATGATGTTCCCCAAGTTTTGAACTCAATCCGATATCGATTGGTCCATGAAATCCAACAATTCAAGTTCGTAGGAAGTTCGTTTTCAAATGGAGCGGTTGGGGTATTGCATAGTTTTAGCCATTGGATTTCACTCAAAACCCACCAAATGACTCCTCCCGCCATATTATGATGTTCCCCAAGTTTTGGACTCAGTGCGATATCGATTGGTCTATGAAATCGGACAATTCAAGTTCGTACGAAGTTCGTTTCAAAATGGAGTTGATGGTGTACTGTATAGTTTTAGCCATTGGATTTCACTCAAAACCCACCAAATAACAACTCCCACCACATTATGATGTTCCCCAAGTTTTGGAGTCAATCCGATATCGATTGGTCCATGAAATCGAACAATGTAGGATCGTACGAAGTTCGTTCTTAAATGGAGTGGTTGGTGTATTGCTGAGTTCTAGAGATTGGATTTCACTCCAAACCCACCAAATGACTCCACCCACCATATTATGTTGTTCTCCAAGTTTTGGACTCAATCCGATATCGATTGGTCCATGAAATCCGACAATTCAAGTTCGTACGAAGTTCGTTCTAAAATGGAGCGGTTGGGGTATTGCATAGTTTTAGAGATTGGATTTCACTCCAAATCCACCAAATGACTCCCCCTGCCATATTACGATGTTCCCCAAGTTTTGGACTCAATCCAATACTGATTGGTCCATGAGATCCGAATATTCAAGTTCCTACGAAGTTCGTTTTGAAATGAAGTGCTTGGGGTATTGCATAGTTTTAGGAATTGGATTTCCCTCAAAACCCACCAAATGACTCCTCCCACCATATTATGATGTTCCCCAAGTTTTGGAGTCAATCCAATATCGATTGGTCCATGAAATTGGACAATGTAGGATCGTACGAAGTTGGTCCTGAAATGGAGTGGTTGATGTATGGCTGAGTTCTGAAGATTGGATTCCACTCCAAAACCACCAAATGACTCCATCCACCATATTATGATGTTCCACAAGTTTTGGACTCAATCTGATATCAATTGGTCCTTAAAATCGAACAACTCAGGTTCGTACAAAGTTCATTCCGAAATGGTGTCGTTAGTGTATTGTGTAGTTTTAGCAATTGGAGTTCTCTCAAAAGCCACCCAATGATTCCTCCCACCATATTATGATGTTCCCAAGTTTTCGACTCAATCCGATATCGATTGGTCCACGAAATTGGACAATTCAAGTTCGTACGAAGTTCATTTTGAAATGGGGTGGTTGGTGTATTGCATAGTTTTAGCAATTGGATTTCTCTCAAAACCCACCCAAAGATTCCTCCCACCATATTATGATGTTCCCCAAGTTTTGGACTCAATCAGATATCGATTGGTCTTAGAAATCAGACAATTCAAGTTCGTACGAAGTTCTTTTTGAAATGGAGTGGTTAGTGTATTTTATAGTTTTAGCAATTGGACTTCACTCAAAACCCACCAAATGACTCTTCCCACCGTATTATGATGTTCCCCAAGTTTTTGACTCAATCCGATATCGATTGGTGCATGAAATCGACAATTCAGGATCGCACGAAGTTCTTTCTGAAATAGAGTGGTTGGTGTATTGCATAGTCCTAGAGACTGGATTTCACTCCAAACCCACCAAATGACTACTTCCACCATATTATGCTGTTCCCCAAGTTTTGGAGTCAATCCGATATCGATTGGTCCAATTCAAGTTTGTAGGAAGTTAGTTTTGAAATGGAGTGGTTCCTGTATTGCATAGTTTTATCCAATGGATTTCACTCAAAGCCCACCAAATGTCTCCTCCCACTATATTACGGTGTTCAACAAGTTTTGGACTCAATTCGATATCGAGTGGTACATGAAATCGGACAATACAAGCTCGTACGAAGTTCGTTATCAAAGGGAGTGGTTGGTGTATTTTATTGTTTTAGCAATTGGATTTCACTCAAAACCCACCAAATGACTCCTCCCACCATATTACGATGTTCCCCAAGTTTTGGACTCAATCTGATATTGATTGGCCCTTGAAATCGGAGAATTCAGGATTGCACGAAGTTCGTTCTGAAATGGAGTGGTTGGTGTATTGTATAGTCCTAGGGACTGGATTTCACTCCAAACTTACCAAATGACTCCTTCCACCATATTATGATGTTCCCCAAGTTTTGGAGTCAATCCGATATCGATTGGTCCATGAAATAGGACAATTCCAGTTTGTACGAAGTTCGTTTTGAAATGGAGTGGTTGGTGTATTGCATAGTTTTAGCCATTGGATTTCACTCAAAACCCACGAAATGACTCCTCCCACCATGGTATAACGTTCCCCAAGTTTTGGACTCAATCCGATAACGATTGGTCCATGAAATCGGACATTTCAAGTTCGTACGGAGTGCATTTTGAAATGGAGTGGTTGGTGTATTTTATAGTTTTAGCAATTGGATTTCACTCCAAACCCCCCAAATAACTTCTCCCACCACATCATGTTGTTCCCGAAGTTTTGGACTCAATCCGATATCTATTGGTCCATGAAATAACACAATTCAAGTTCGTACGAAGTTCGGTTTGAAATGGAGTGGTTGGTGTATTGTATAGCTTTAGCCATTGGATTTCACTCAAAACTCTCCAAGGGACTCCTCCCACCATATTATGATGTTCCCCAAGTTTTAGACTCAACCCGATATCGATTGGCCCATGAAATAGGACAATTCAAGTTCGTACGAAGTTCGTTTTCAAATGGAGTGGTTGTGGGATTGCATAGTTTAAGCCATTAGATTTCACTCAAAACTAGCCAAATAACTCCCCCCACCACATTATGATGTTCCCCAAGTTTTGGACTCAATCCGATTTCGAATGGTTCATGAAAAAGACAATTCAAGTTCGTGAAAAGTTTGTTTTGAACTGGAGTGGTTGGTGTATTATATAGTTTTAGCCACTGGATTTCACTCAAAACTCAACAAATGACTCCTCCCCTCATATTATAAAACAATTTAGGTTCGCGCGAAGTTCGTTATGAAGTGGAGTGGTTGGTGTATTGCATAGTCCTAGAGACTGGATTTCACTCCAAACCCACCAAATGACTCCTTCCACCATATTATGATGTTCCCCTAGTTTTGGAGTCAATCCGATATCCATTGGTCCATGAAATCGGACAATTCAAGTTCGTACGAAGTTTCTTTTGAAATGGAGTGGTTGGGGGTATTGCATAGTTTTAGCCATTGGATTTCGCTCAAAACCCACCAAAGGACTCCTCCCACCATATTACGATGTTCCCCAAGTTTTGAACCCAATCCGATATCGATTTGTCGAAGAAATCGGGCAATTCATGTTCGTACGAAGTTCGTTTTGAAATGGAGTGGTTGGTGTATTGTGTAGTTTTGGCCATTGGATTTCTCTCAAAACACACCAAATGCCTCCTCACCATATTATGATGTTCCCCAAGTTTTGGACTTAATCAGATATCGATTAGTCCCTGAAATCGGACAATTCTAGTTCGTACGACGTTCGTTTTGAAATGGAGTGGTTGGGGTATTTTATAGTTTTAGAAATTGGATTTCACTCCAAACCCACCAAATGACTCCTGCCACCATATTATGATGTTCCCCAAGTTTTTGACTCAATCCGATATCGATTGGTCCATGAAATCGGACAATTTAGGATCGCACAAAATTCTTCCTGAAATGGAGCGGTTGGTTTATTGCATAGTCCTAGAGACTGGATTTCACTCCAAACCCACCAAATGACTCCTTCCACCATATCATGATGTTCCCCAAGTTTTGGAGTCAATCCAACATCGATTGGTCTATGAAATCGGACAATTCAAGTTTATACGAAGTTCGTTTTGAAATGGAGTGGATGGTGTATTGCATTGTTTTAGCCCTTAGATTTCACTCAAATCCCACCAAATGTCTTCTCCCACTATATTACGATGTTCCCAAAGTTTTGGACTCAATTCGATATCGAGTGGTCCATGAAATCGGACAATTCAAGCTCGTAAGAAGTTTGTTATCATAGGGAGTGGTTGGTGTATTTTAAAGTTTTAGCAATTGGATTTAAGTCAAAGCCCACCAAATGACTCCTCCCACCATATTACTATGTTCCCCAAGTTTTGGACTCAATCCGATATTGATTGGTCCTTGAAATCGGAGAATTCAGGATTGCACGAAGTTCGTTCTGAAATGGAGTGGTTAATGTATTGCATAGTCCTAGAGACTGGATTTCACTCCAAGCTTACCAAATGACTTCTTCCACCATATTATGATGTTCCCCAAGTTTTGGAGTCAATCCGATATCGATTGGTCAATGAAATCGGACAATTCAAGTTTGTACGAAGTTCGTTTTGAAATGGAGTGGATGGTGTATTGCATTGTTTTAGCCATTGGATATCACTCAAATCCCACCAAATGTCTCCTCCCACTATATTACGATGTTCCCCAAGTTTTGGACTCAATCCGATATCGAGTGGTCCATGAAATCGAACAATTCAAGCTCGTACGAAGTTCGTTATCAAAGGGAGTGGTTGGTGTATTTTATAGTTTTAGAAATTGGATTTCACTCAAAACCCACCAAACAACTCCTCCCACCATATCATGATGTTCCCCATGTTTTGGACTCAATTCAATACCGATTGGTCCATGAAATCGGACAATTCAGGATCGCATGAAGTTCGTTCTGAAATGGAGTGGTTGGTGTATTGCATAGTCCTAGAGACTGGATTTCACTCAAAACGAAATGACACCTTCCACCATATTACGATGTTCCCCAAGTTTTGGAGTCAATCTGATATCAATTGGTCCATGAAATCAGACAATTCAAGTTTGTACGAAGTTCGTTTTGAAATGGAGTGGTTGGTGTATTGCATAGTTTTATCCAATGGATTTCACTCAAAACATACCAAATGTCTCCACCCACTATGTTACGATGTTCCCCAAGTTTTGGACTCAATCCGATATCAATTGGTCCATGAAATCGGACAATTCAATCTCGTACGAAGTTCGTTTTCAAAGGGAGTGGTTGTTGTATTTTATTGTTTTAGCAATTGAATTTCACTCAAAACCCACCAAAAAACTCCTCCCACCATATCATGATGTTCCCCAAGTTTTGGACTCAATCCGATATCTATTGGTCCCTGAAATCGGACAATTCAAGTTTGTACAAAGTTCGTTTTGAAATGGAGTGGTTGGTGTATTGTATAGTTTTAGCCATTGGATTTCACTCAAAACTCTCCAAATGACTCCTCCCACCATATTATGATGCTCCGCAAGTTTTGGACTCAATCCGATATCGATTGGCCCATGAAATCGGACAATTCAAGTTCGTACGAAGTTCGTTTTCAAAAGGAGTAGTTGCGGAATTGCATAGTTTTAGCCATTAGATTTCACTCAAAACACGCCAAATAACTCCTCCCACCACATTATGGTGTTCCCCAAGTTTTGGACTCAATCCGATATTGATTGGTTCATCAAAACGGACAATTCAAGTTCGTACGAAGTTTGATTTGAAATGGAGTGGTTGGTGTATTTTGTAGTTTTAGCAATTGGATTTCACTCAAAACATACCAAATGTCTCCACCCACTATGTTACAATGTTCCCCAAGTTTTGGATTCAATCCGATATCGATTGGTCCATGAAATCGGACAATTCAAGTTCGTACGAAGTTTGTTTTCAAAGGGAGTGGTTGGTGTATTTTATTGTTTTAGCAATTGGATTTCACTCAAAACCCACCAAATAACTCCTCCCACCGTATCATGATGTTCCCCAAGTTTTGGACTCAATTCGATATCTATTGGTCCCTGAAATCGGACAATTCAAGTTTGTACAAAGTTCGTTTTGAAACGGAGTGGTTGGTGTATTGCATAGTTTTAGCCATTGGATTTCACTCAAAACTCTCCAAATGACTCCTCCCACCATATTATGATGCTCCCCAAGTTTTGGACTCAATCTGATATCGATTGGCCCATGAAATAAGACGATTCAAGTTCGTAAGTTCGTTTTCAAATGGAGTAGTTGCGGAATTGCATAGTTTTAGCCATTAGATTTCACTCAAAACACGCCAAATAAATCCTCACTCCACATTATGATGTTCCCCAAGTTTTGGACTCAAACCCACCAAATGACTCGTTCCACCATATTATGATGTTCCCCAAGTTTTGGAGTCAATCCGATATCCATTGGTCCATGAAATCGGACAATTCAAGTTCGTACGAAGATCGTTTCGAAATGGAGTGGTTGAGGTATTGCATAGTTTTAGCCATTGGATTTCACTCAAAACCGATCAAAGGACTCCTCCCACCATATTACGTTGTTCCCCAAGTTTTCAACTCAATCCGATATCGATTCATCCACGAAAGCGGACGATTCAGTTCGAAGTTCGTTATGAAATGGAGCGGTTGGTGTATTTTATGGTTTTAGCCATTGGATTTCTCTCAAAACACACCAAAAGACTCCTCCCGCCATATTATGATGTTGCCCAAGTTTTGGACTCAATCAGATATCGATTGGTCCCTGAAATCCGACAATTCAAGTTCGTACGAAGTTCGTTTTCAAAGGGAGTGGTTGGTGTATTTTATAGTTTTAGCAATTGCATTTCACTCAAAACCCACCAAATGACTCCTCCCACCATGTTACGTTGTTCCCCAAGTTTTGGACTCAATCCGATATCGATTGGTCATTGAAATCGGACAATTCAGGATTGCACAAAGTTCATTTTGAAATGTAGTGGTTGGTGTATTGCATAGCCCTAAAGACTGGATTTCACTCCAAACTTACCAAATGACTCCTTCCACGATATTATGATGTTCCCCAAGTTTTGGAGTCAATCCGGTATTGATTGGTCCATGAAATCAGACAATTCAAGTTTGCACGAAGTTCGTTTTGAAATGCAGTGGTTGGTGTATTGCATAGTTTTACCCATTGGATTTCACTCAAAACCCACCAAATGGCTCCTCCCACCATGGTATAACGTTCCCCAAGTTTTGGACTCAATCCGATATCGATTGGTCTATGAAATCAGACATTTCAAGTTCGTACAAGTACGTTTTGAAATGGAGTGGTTGGTGTATTTTATAGTTCTTGCAATTGAATTTCACTCAAAACCCACCATATAACTCCTCCCACCATATCATGATGTTCCCCACGTTTTGGACTCAATCTGATATCGATTGGTACACGAAATCGGACATTTCAAGTTCGTTCGAAGTACATTTTGAAATGGAGTGGTTGGTGTATTTTGTTGTTTTAGCAATTTTATTTCGCTCCATATTAGGATGTTCCCGAAGTTTTGGACTCAATCCGATATCGATTGGTCCATGAAATCGGACAATTCAGTTCGTACGAAGTTCGTTCTAAATTGGGGTGGTTGGTCTATTGTACAGTTTTTGCCATTGGATTTCTCTCAAAACCCACCAAATGACTCCTCCCACCATATTACGACGTTCCCCAAGTTTTGGACTCAATCCGATATCGATTGGTCCATGAAATCGGACAATTCAAGTTTGTACAAAGTTCGTTTTAAAATGGAATGGTTGGTGTATTGTATAGTTTTGGCCATGGAATTTCACTCAAAACTCTCCAAATGACTTCTCCCACCATATTATGATGCTCCCCAAGTTTTGGACTCAATCCGATATCGATTGGCCCATGAAATTGGACAATTCAAGTTCGTACGAAGTTCGTTTTCAAATGGAGTAGTTATGGAATTGCATAGTTTTTGCCATTAGATTTCACTCAAAACACGCCAAAAAACTCCTCCCACCACATTATGATGTTCCCCAAGTTTTGGACTTAATCCGATATTGATTGGTTCATGAAAACGGACAATTCAAGTTCATACGAAGTTTGATTTGAAATGGAGTGGTTGGTGTATTGAATAGTGTTAGCCATTGGATTTCACTCAAAACCCACCAAATGACTCCTCCCCCTATATTATGATGTTCCCCAAGTTTTGGAGTCAATCCGATATTGATTGGTCCACGAAATCGGATGATTCAAGTTCGTGCGAAGTTCGTTCTGAAATGGAGTGGTTGGTGTATTGCATTGTCCTAGAGACTGGATTTCAATCCAAACCCACCAAATGACTCGTTCCACCATATTATGATGTTCCTTAAGTTTTGGAGTCAATCCAATATCCATTGGCCCATGAAATTAGAAAATTCAAGTTCGTACGAAGTTCGTTTTGAAATGGAGTGGTTGAGGTATTGCATAGTTTTAGCCATTGGATTTCACTCAAAACCCACCAAAGGACTAATCCCACCATATTACGTTGTTCCCCAAGTTTTCAACTCAATCCGATATCGATTCGTCCATGAAAGCGGACAACTCAGATCGTACGAAGTTCGTTATGAAATGGAGTGGCTGGTGTATTGTATGGTTTTAGCCATTGGATTTCTCTCAAAACACACCAATGACTCCTCCCGCCATATTATGATGTTCCCCAAGTTTTGGACTCAATCAAATATCGATTGGTCCCTGAAATCCGACAATTCAAGTTCGTACGAAGTTCGTTTTCAAAGGGAGTGGATGGTGTATTTTATAGTTTTAGCAATTGGATTTCACTCAAAACCCACCAAATGACTCCTCCCACCATATTACGATGTTCCCCAAGTTTTGGACTCAATCCGATATCGATTGGTCATTGAAATCAGACAATTCAGGATTGCACGAAGTTCGTTTTGAAATGGAGTGGTTGGTGTATTGCATAGCCCTAAAGACTGTATTTCACTCCAAACTTTCCAAATGACTCCTTCCACCATATTAAGATGTTCCCCAAGTTTTGGAGTCAATCCGATATTGATTGGTCCATGAAATCAGACAAATCAAGTTTGTACGAAGTTCATTTTCAAATGGAGTGGTTGGTGTATTGCATAGTTTTAGCCATTGCATTTCACTCAAAACCCACCAAATAACTCCTCCCACCACATCATGATGTTCCCCACGTTTTGGACTCAATCCAATATCGATTGGTCCATGAAATCGGACATTTCAAGTTCGTACGAAGCACGTTTTGAAATGGAGTGGTTGGTGTATTTTATAGTTCTAGCAATTGGATTTCACTCAAAACCCACCAAATAACTCCTCCCACCATATCATGATGTTCCCCACGTTTTGGACTCAATCCGATATTGATTGGTCCATGAAATCGGTCATTTCAAGTTCGTACGAAGTACATTTTGAAATGGAGCGGTTGGTGTATTTTAAAGTTCGCAGTTGATTTCACTCAAAACCCACCAAATAACTCCTCCCACCATATCATGATGTTCCTCACGTTCGGGACTCAATCTGATATCGATTGGTCCATGAAATTGGACATTTCAAGTTCGCACGGCACGTTTTGAAATGGAGTGGTTGGTGTATTTTGTAGTTTTAGCAATTGGATTTCACTCCAAACCCACCAAATAACTCCTCCCACCATATCATGATGTTCCCCAAGTCTTGGACTCAATCCGATATCGATTGGTCCAGAAATCGGACAATTCAAGCTCGAAGTTCGCTCAATTGGGGTGGTTGGTGTATTTTTTAGTTTTAGCAATTGGATTTCACTCCAAACCCACCAAATAATTCCTCCCACCGTATGAAGATGTTCCCCAAGTTTTGGACTCAATCCGATATCCATTGGTCCATGAAATCGGACAATTCAAGTTTGTACAAAGTTCGTTTTGAAATGGAGTGGTTGGTGTATTGTATAGTTTTTGCCATTGGATTTCACTCAAAACTCTCCTAATGACTCCTCCCACGATATTATGATGCTTCCCAAGTTTTGGACTCAATCCGATATCGATTGGCCCATGAAATCGGACAATTCAAGTTCGAAGTTCGTTTTCAAGTGGAGTAGTTGCGGAATTGCATAGTTTTAGCCATTAGATTTCACTCAAAACCCGCCAAATAACTCCTCCCACCATATTAGGATGTTCCCCAAGTTTTGGACTCAATCCGATATCGATTGGTCCATGAAATCGGACAATTCAGTTCGCAAGTTCGCTCTGAATTAGGGTGGTTGGGGTATTGTATAGTTTTTGCCGTTGGATTTCTCCCAAAACCCACCAAATGACTCCTCCCACCATATTACGATATTCCCCAAGTTTTGTACTCAATCCGATATTGATTGGTCCATGAAATCGGACAATTCAAGTACGTACGAAGTACGTTTTGAAATGGAGTGGGTGGCGTATTGCATAGTTCTAGAGATTGGATATCACTACAAACCCACCAAATGACTCCTCCCACCACATTACGAAGTTCCCCAAGTTTTGGACTCAATCCGATATTGATTGGTCCATGAAATCGGACAATTTAAGTTCGTACGAAGTTCGTTTTAAAATGGAGTGGTTGGTGTATTGTATAGTTTTAGGCATTGGATTTCACTCAAAACCCACCAAATGAGACCTCCCCCCATATTATGATGTTCCCCAACTTTTGGACTCAATCCGATATTGATTGGTCCACAAAATCGGACGATTCAGTTCGTAAGTTCGTTCTGAAATGGAGTGGTTGGTGTATTGCATACTCCTAGAGACTAGATTTCACTCCAAACCCACCAAATGACTCGTTCCACCATGTTATGACGTTCCCCAAGTTTTGGACTCAATCAAATATCGATTGGTCCCTGAAATCCGACAATTCAAGTTCGTACGAAGTTCGTTTTCAAAGGGAGTGGTTGGTGTATTTTATAGTTTTAGCAGTTGGATTTCACTCAAAACCCACCAAATGACTCCTCCCACCATATTACGATGTTCCCAACTTTTGGACTCAATCCGATATCGATTGATCATTGAAATCGGACAATTTAGGAGTGCACGAAGTTCGTTCTGAAATGGAGTAGTTGGTGTATTGCATAGCCCTAAAGACTAGATTTCACTCCAAACTTTCCAAATGACTCCTTCCACCATATTATGATGTTCCCCAAGTTTTGGAGTCAATCCGATATCGATTGGTCCATGAAATCGGACATTTCAAGTTCGTACGAAGTACGTTTTAAAATGGAGTGGTTGGTGTATTTTGTAGTTTTAGGAATTGGATTTCACTCCAAACCCACCAAATAACTCCTCCCACCATATCATGATGTTCCCCAAGTTTTGGACTCAATCCGATATCGATTGGTCCATGAAATCGGACAATTCAAGCTCGTACGAAGTTCGTTTTGAAGGGGAGTGGTAGGTGTATTTTGTAGTTTTAGAAATTGGATTTCACTCCAAATCCACCAAATAACTCCTCCCACCATATCATGATGTTCCCCAAGTTTTGGACTCAATCCGATATCGATTGCTCAATGAAATCAAACAATTCAAGCTCGTACAAAGTTCGTTTCAAAAGGGAGTGTTGGTGTATTTTATAGTCTTAGCAATTGGATTTCACTCAAAACCCACCAAATGACTCCCCCCACCATATTACGATGTTCCCCAAGTTTTGGACTCAATCCGATATCGATTGGTCCTTGAAATCGGACAATTCAGGATTGCACGAAGTTCGTTCTCAAATGGAGTGGTTGATGTATTGCATAGTCCAAGAGACTGGATTTCACTCCAAACTTACCAAATGACTCCTTCCACCATCTTATGATGTTCCCCAATTTTTGGATTCAATCCGATATCAATTGATCCATGAAATCGGACCATTCAAGTTTGTACGAAGTTCGTTTTGAAATGGAGTGATCGGTGTATTGCATAGTTTTAGCAGTTGGATTTCACTCAAAACTCACCGAATGACTCCTCCCACCATGGTATAACGTTCCCCAAGTTTTGGACTCAATCCGATATCGATTGGTCCATGAAATCGGACATTTCAAGTTCGTACGACGTACGTTTTGAAATGGAGTGGTTGGTGTATTTTATAGTTCTACCAATTGGATTTTACTCAAAACCCACCAAATAACTCCTCCCACCATATCATGATGTTCCCCACGTTTTGGACTCAATCCGATATCGATTGGTCCATGAAATCGGACAATTCAGATTACGAAGTTCGTTCTGAATTAGGGTGGTTGGGGTATTGTATAGTTTTTGCCGTTGGATTTCTCCCAAAACCCACCAAATGACTCCTCCCACCATATTACGATATTCCCCAAGTTTTGTACTCAATCCGATATTGATTGGTCCATGAAATCGGACAATTCAAGTACGTACGAAGTACGTTTTGAAATGGAGTGGGTGGCGTATTGCATAGTTCTAGAGATTGGATATCACTACAAACCCACCAAATGACTCCTCCCACCACATTACGAAGTTCCCCAAGTTTTGGACTCAATCCGATATTGATTGGTCCATGAAATCGGACAATTTAAGTTCGTACGAAGTTCGTTTTAAAATGGAGTGGTTGGTGTATTTTATAGTTTTAGCAATTGGATTTCACTCAAAACCCCCAAATGACTCCTCCCACCATATCATGATGTTTCCCAAGTTTTGGACTCAATCCGATTTCGATTGGTCCATGAAATCGGACAATTCAGGATCTCATGAAATCCGTTATGAAATCGAGTGGTTGGTGTACGGCATTGTCCTAGAGACTGGATTTCACTCCTAACCCACCAAATGACTCCTTCCACCATATTATGATGTTCCCCAAGTTTTGGAGAAACTCCGATATCGATTGGTCCATGAAATCGGACAATTCAGGATCTCACGAAGTTCGTTCTGAAATTGAGTGGTTCGTGTATTGCATAGCCCTAGAGGCTGGATTTTACTCCAAACACACCAAATGACTCCTTCCACCATGTTATCTTGTTACCCAAGTTTTGGAGTCAATCCGATATCGATTGGTCAATGAAATTTGACAATTCAAGTTCGTACGAAGTTCCTTATGAAATGGAGCGGTTGGTGTGTTGCATAGTTCTAGAGATTGGGTTTCACTCCAAACCCACCAAATGACTCCTCTCACCATATTATGATGTGCCCCAACTTTTGGACTCAATCCGATATCGATTGGTCCATGAAATGAAGTGGTTGTTGTATTACATAGTTTTAGCCGTTGCATAGTTTTGGACTCAATTCAATATCGATTGGTCCTTGAAATCGGACAATTCATGTTTAAATTGCGTTCAAATGGAGTGGCTGGTGTATTGCATACTTCTAGAGATTGGATTTCACTCCAAACCAACCGAGTGACTTCTCCCACCATGTTATGATGTTCCCTAAGTTTTGGACTCAATTCGATATCTATTGGTCCGTGGAATCGGACAACTCAGTTCGTACGAAGTTCATTCTGAAATGGAGTGGTTAGTCCATTGCATTGTTCTAGAGATTAGATTTCACTCCAAACCGACCAAATGACTCCCCCCACCATATTACGATGTTCCCCAAGTTTTGGACTCAATCCGATATCGATTGGTCCATGAAATCGGACAATTCAAGTTTGTACAAAGTTCGTTTTGAAATGGAGTGGTTGGTGTATTGTATAGTTTTTGCCATTGGATTTCACTCAAAACTCTCCTAATGACTCCTCCCACGATATTATGATGCTTCCCACGTTTTGGACTCAATCCGATATCGATTGGCCCATGAAATCGGACAATTCAAGTTAGTACGAAGTTCGTTTTCAAGTGGAGTAGTTGCGGAATTGCATAGTTTTAGCCATTAGATTTCACTCAAAACCCGCCAAATAACTCCTCCCACCACATTATGATGTTCCCCAAGTTTTGGACTCAATCCGATGTTGATTGGTTCATGAAAACAGACAATTCAAGTTCGTACGAAGTTTGATTTGAAATGGAGTGGTTGGTGTATTGTATAGTTTTAGGCATTCGATTTCACTCAAAACCCACCAAATGAGACCTCCCCCCATATTATGATGTTCCCCAAGTTTTGGACTCAATCCGATATTGATTGATCCACAAAATCGGACGATTCAGGTTCGTGCGAAGTTCGTTCTGAAATGGAGTGGTTGGTGTATTGCATACTCCTAGAGACTAGATTTCACTCCAAACCCACCAAATGACTCGTTCCACCATGTTATGACGTTCCCCAAGTTTTGGACTCAATCAAATATCGATTGGTCCCTGAAATCCGACAATTCAAGTTCGCACGAAGTTCGTTTTCAAAGGAGTGGTTGGTGTATTTTATAGTTTTAGCAGTTGGATTTCACTCAAAACCCACCAAATGACTCCTCCCACCATATTACGATGTTCCCAACTTTTGGACTCAATCCGATATCGATTGATCATTGAAATCGGACAATTTAGGATTGCACGAAGTTCGTTCTGAAATGGAGTAGTTGGTGTATTGCATAGCCCTAAAGACTAGATTTCACTCCAAACTTTCCAAATGACTCCTTCCACCATATTATGATGTTCCCCAAGTTTTGGAGTCAATCCGATATCGATTGGTCCATGAAATCGGACATTTCAAGTTCGTACGAAGTACGTTTTAAAATGGAGTGGTTGGTGTATTTTGTAGTTTTAGGAATTGGATTTCACTCCAAACCCACCAAATAACTCCTCCCACCATATCATGATGTTCCCCAAGTTTTGGACTCAATCCGATATCGATTGGTCCATGAAATCGGACAATTCAAGCTCGTACGAAGTTCGTTTTGAAGGGGAGTGGTAGGTGTATTTTGTAGTTTTAGAAATTGGATTTCACTCCAAACCCACCAAATAACTCCTCCCACCATATCATGATGTTCCCCAAGTTTTGGACTCAATCCGATATCGATTGGTCAATGAAATCAAACAATTCAAGCTCGTACAAAGTTCGTTTTGAAAGGGAGTGTTGGTGTATTTTATAGTCTTAGCAATTGGATTTCACTCAAAACCCACCAAATGACTCCCCCCACCATATTACGATGTTCCCCAAGTTTTGGACTCAATCCGATATCGATTGGTCCTTGAAATCGGACAATTCAGGATTGCACGAAGTTCGTTCTCAAATGGAGTGGTTGATTTATTGCATAGTCCAAGAGACTGGATTTCACTCCAAACTTACCAAATGACTCCTTCCACCATCTTATGATGTTCCCCAATTTTTGGACTCAATCCGATATCAATTGATCCATGAAATCGGACCATTCAAGTTTGTACGAAGTTCGTTTTGAAATGGAGTGATCGGTGTATTGCATAGTTTTAGCAGTTGGATTTCACTCAAAACTCATCGAATGACTCCTCCCACCATGGTATAACGTTCCCCAAGTTTTGGACTCAATCCGATATCGATTGGTCCATGAAATCGGACATTTCAAGTTCGTACGAAGTACGTTTTGAAATGGAGTGGTTGGTGTATTTTATAGTTCTAGCAATTGGATTTTACTCAAAACCCACCAAATAACTCCTCCCACCATATCATGATGTTCCCCACGTTTTGGACTCAATCCGATATCTATTGGTCCATGAAATCGGACATTTCATGTTCGAACGAAGTACGTTTTGAAATGGAGTGGGTGGTGTATTTTGTAGTTTTAGCAATTGGATTCCACTCCAAACCCACCAAATGACTCCTTCCAACATATTAGGATGTTCCCCAAGTTTTGGACTCAATCCGATATCGATCGGTCCATGAAATCGGACAATTCAGGTTCGTACGAAGTTCGTTCTGAATTAGGGTGGTTGGTGTATTGTATAGTTTTTGCCGTTGGATTTCTCTCAAAATCCACCAAATGACTCCTCCCACCATATTACGATATTCCCCAAGTTTTGTACTCAATCCGATATTGATTGGTCCATGAAATCGGACAATTCAAGTACGTACGAAGTACGTTTTGAAATGGAGTGGGTGGCGTATTGCATAGTTCTAGAGATTGGATATCACTACAAACCCACCAAATGACTCCTCCCACCACATTACGAAGTTCCCCAAGTTTTGGACTCAATCCGATATTGATTGGTCCATGAAATCGGACAATTTAAGTTCGTACGAAGTTCGTTTTAAAATGGAGTGGTTGGTGTATTTTATAGTTTTAGCAATTGGATTTCACTCAAAACCCCCAAATGACTCCTCCCACCATATCATGATGTTTCCCAAGTTTTGGACTCAATCCGATTTCGATTGGTCCATGAAATCGGACAATTCAGGATCTCACGAAATCCGTTATGAAATCGAGTGGTTGGTGTACGGCATTGTCCTAGAGACTGGATTTCACTCCTAACCCACCAAATGACTCCTTCCACCATATTATGATGTTCCCCAAGTTTTGGAGAAACTCCGATATCGATTGGTCCATGAAATCGGACAATTCAGGATCGCACGAAGTTCGTTCTGAAATTGAGTGGTTCGTGTATTGCATAGTCCTAGAGGCTGGATTTCACTCCAAACACACCAAATGACTCCTTCCACCATGTTATCTTGTTACCCAAGTTTTGGAGTCAATCCGATATCGATTGGTCAATGAAATCGGACAATTCAAGTTCGTACGAAGTTCCTTATGAAATGGAGCGGTTGGTGTGTTGCATAGTTCTAGAGATTGGGTTTCACTCCGAACCCACCAAATGACTCCTCTCACCATATTATGATGTGCCCCAACTTTTGGACTCAATCCAATATCGATTGGTCCATGAAATGAAGTGGTTGTTGTATTACATAGTTTTAGCCGTTGCATAGTTTTGGACTCAATTCAATATCGATTGGTCCTTGAAATCGGACAATTCATGTTCGTACGAAATTCGTTCTGAAATGGAGTGGCTGGTGTATTGCATACTTCTAGAGATTGGATTTCACTCCAAACCCACCGAATGACTTCTCCCACCATGTTATGATGTTCCCTAAGTTTTGGACTCAATTCGATATCTATTGGTCCGTGGAATCGGACAACTCAGGTTCGTACGAAGTTCATTCTGAAATGGAGTGGTTGGTCCATTGCATTGTTCTAGAGATTAGATTTCACTCCAAACCCACCAAATGACTCCTCCCACCATATTATGATGTTCCCCAAGTTTTGGAGTCATTCCGATATCGATTGGTCCATGAAATCTGACAATTTAGGTTTGTACGAAGTTTGTTCTGAAATGGAGTGGTTGATCTATTGCATAGTTTTAGAGATTGGATTTCACTCCAAACCCACCAAATGACTCCTCCCTCCATATAATGATGTTCCCCAACTTTGGGATTCAATCCGATATCGATTGGTCCATGAAATCGGACAATTCATGTTCGTACGAAGTTCGTTCTGAAATGGAATGGTTGGTGTATTGCATAGTTATAGATATTGGATTTCACTCCAAACCCACAAAACGACTCCTCCCACCATATTATGATGTTCCCCAACAATCGGACAATTCATGTTCGTACGAAGTTCGTTCTGAAATGGAGTGCTTGATGTATTGCATAGTTTTAGAGATTTGATTTCACTCCAAACCCACCGAATGACTTCTCCCACCATATTATGATGGTCCCCAAGTTTTGGACTCAATTCGATATCAATTGGTCCATGAAATCGGACAACTAATGTTCGTACGAAGTTCGTTCTGAGATGGAGTGGTTAGTGTATTGCATTGTTGTAGAGATTAGATTTCATTCCAAACCAACCAAATGACTCCTCCCACCATATTATAATGTTCCCCAAGTTTTGGAGTCAATCCGATATCAATTGGTCCATGAAATCAGACAATTCAGGTTCGTACGAAGTTCGTTCTGAAATGAAGTGGTTGATGTATTGCATAGTTCTAGAGATTGGATTTCACTCCAACCCACCAAATGACTTCTCCCACCATTTTAAGTTATTCCCCAACTTTTGGAATCAATCCGATATCAATTGGTTCATGAAATCGGACAATTCAAGTTCGTACAAAGTTCGTTTTGAAATGGAGTGGTTAGTGATATAACCATTATTTCGTAGATTTTTATTATATTTATCTTAGATTCTTGCTATGTTCTTGAGTTAGTTTATTCCATTTTTACTTAGTCTTGTGTTTTACTAGGTTTGAAGAGTAAAGATGGGAAAGCAAGCAAAAGGAGCAATTTTGGGATTGAAATATAATGTGCTGTGCAGACAGTCAACTTGACAGAGTATACTGTACTTCCTCAGAGCAAACCAGATGTTGAGCCTTATATGCTTGGAAAGATACGGATATTAGCTTTTTGTAGAATTTTACGGTTCGTGATTTGGATATGCGTGGACAGAGTTATGGCCGTTTCAATATAGACAGTTCGGGCAGAATGTGTTCTGCGGGTTTTTCAAAATAATCCATTTGAAGTCCAATCCTTGGAGTTTAATTTGTGTCAATTACATTTGGGAAGTGTCTACAAGGATGTGGAGTTATTTTCTGAAGTCTGATACTATATTTAGTAGGATTTTGGATGCCAACTCATCAAAAACAATTGAAGCCAAACTAGGAAAGCATAGTTACCAAGTCAAAAGAGGATTTGTTCCTTATTTAAAGAAGACCAGAAAATAGGGTTCTGGGATGCTGGAATTTGAAGGAGAGTCAAAGAGTCGCTGCCATCGTCAAGTTCTCAAGCATCGTCACAATCCATAAGTTTTATTTTATGTTTTCTAGTTTTTCAATTATGTTTTTTTTGAACATGATCAGTAACTAAATTATTCTCTAGGGCAAGGATGACGCCCGAGCATGGATAGTTATGATTTTTAATGCCATTTAATGGATTCTAAGTTTCTTTTAGATGAATGTTTAATCACTATTTTAATTGTTGCTATTTGTTTAAGTTCTTTGATTGATCACCTTAGGGCTTTGCATCTAGTAAATCGGAAGATGAATTTGAGGCAGAACTTGCAATATAATTCAATTAGCTTCTTGTGATTAAGTGTGGTGAATTACATTATTGCTTGACGAAGAATAATGGTTTGCTTGGTTCCCTTGTTTTCTAGAACGTAATGAATTCAACTTGTTAAATTTATGCCTTAACCAGGATAGATTGCAGGATTCGGTATATGATCTTTGTCCTGAACTAGAAAAGAATCTTACACTTAAGGAAAACTATGGTCTGAGTGCCTGAAAAGGACTTAGATATGGGAATTATCATCTAAAGAATCGAAAGAATCTGTTGAATGCATTGAAATCTAACTTGGATTGCTTGTGGTCAATTCTGAAACCCTAGACCTTCATCATTCTTTTTCAATCTTTAAAAGTCAACGTTTTAATTCTTAATTGCCTTGATTAATTTCTTGTTTGTTTCATAAACCTTCACAACAACAATCTCTACAAATTTACTTGCGTGTCAGTTAGATTTAATTTAAGTATTCAAGTATTAGATTAATTTGGAATCCTCGTGGGAACGATACTTGGACTTGTCAAACGCTATGCTACATCAATCTTGTGCACTTGCAAGGACAGACCAGTTGGTGTATTGCATAGTTTTAGCCTTCGGATTTCACTTAAAACCCACCAAATGACTTCTTCCACCATATCACGTTGTTCCCCAAGTTTTGGACTCAATCTGATTTCGGTTTATCCATAAAATCGGACAATTCAAGTCTGTATGAAGTTCATTTTGAAATGGAGTGGTTGGTGTATTATATAGTTCTAGCCACTGGATTTCACTCAAAACCCACCAAATGACTCCTCGCACCATATTATGATGTTCCCCAAGTTTTCGACTCAATCTGATATCGATTGGTCCCTGAAATCGCACAATTCAAGTTCGTACGAAGTTCATTTTGAAATAGAGTGGTTGGTGTATTGCATAGTTCTAGAGATGGATTTCACTCCAAAACCACCAAATGACTCCTCCCATTGTATTACGATGTTCCCCAAGTTTTGAACTCAATTCGATATCGATCGGTCCATGAAATCGGTTAATTCACGATCGTACTAAGTTCGTTCTGAAATGGAGTGGTTGGTGTATTGCATAGTTCTAGAGATTGGATTTCACTCCAAACCCACCAAATGACTCATCCCACCATATTATGATGTTCCCCATGTTTTGGACTCAATCCGATATCAATTGGTCCATGGAATCGAACAATTCAGGTTCGTACGAAGTTTATTCTGAAATGGAGTGGTTGGTGTATTGCATAGTTCGAGAGATTGGATTTCACTCCAAACCCACCAATTGACTCCTCCCACCGTATTATGATGTTCCCCAGGTTTTGGACTCAATCCGATATCGATTGGTCCATGAAATCGGAAAATTCAAGTTCGTACGCATTTCGTTTAGAAATGGAGTGGTTGGGGTATTGCATAGTTTTAGCTTTTAGATTTCTCTCAAAACCCACCAAATGACTCCTCCCACCATATTACGATGTTCCCCAAGTTTTGGACTCAATACGATATCGATTGGTCCATGAAATCGAACAATTCAAGTTCACACGAAGGTCGTTTTGAAATGGAGTGGTTGGTGTATTGTATAGTTTTAGCCATTAGATTTCACTCAAAACCCACCAAGTGACTCCTCCCACAAGTTTTGGACTCAATGGTCATGAAATCGGACAATTCAGGTTCGTGCGAAGTTCATTATAAAGTGGAGTGGTTGGTGCATTGCATAGTTCAGGAGATTGGATTTCACTCCAAACCCACCAAATGTCTCCTCCCACCATATTATGATGTTCCCCAAGTTTTCCAGTCAATCCGATATCGATTAGTCCATGAAATCAGACAATTCAGGTTCATTTGAAGTTCGTTATGAAATGGAGTGGTTGGTGTATTGCATAGTTCTACAGATTGGATTTCAATATAAGTTCATAATTTCATACATTCGCATGACTTCTTTACTTAGTGACTTTGCTTAGTTTCTCTTTAATTTGAGTCACTTACCTCTTTTTATTTGTTTTGTAGGTTAAGACAGCAAGAGATCACATTTGATGCAATCCATGCTTGTTAAGGGCTGATTGGGATGAGAAGAATATGAGCTTAAAGACAAACCCAATTTGGGCCACACTCCATGTCAGTCCAGTTTCGTGGGTCATCTTGCAGTCCTCATTTCAGCAACTTACACAGGTCGGATGAGGAGACATCCTTGATAGAAGTTGTTCCAACGGGTGTCTATTATAACATATCCAAATTTCAGCCCAATTGGATAAAATCTGAACCCCTTAGTAAGTCAAAGACTTAACCAAGTTCACAGAAATGTCATGTTGGCTGCCATCACATTTAAATATGTCTACATCCCTAGAGCCATGTGCTAAGTATGGGCAGCAACACATGGGAGTCAAATCAGCTCAGAAACTCAGAAGGATGAACAAAAGTCAAGTTTTCCATTAAAAAAACTATACCAAAGCATGTATTTGGCAGCTGGAGCAGGTGACAAGTATGGGCATCTAGAGCAGGTGGCAAGTATGGGCTGCTGGAGTTGTTGGGAGCAGCTAAGAGAGGTGTGCTTCACCAGCCAAAGGGGAGGACGAAATTTCACTCTATAAATAGAGGGCTGCACACTCATTCAAAGATATAGAGAGTCAGATACACATTTTCACTTCACCCATTACTCTCATACACAAATTCAGATGCACCACAAAGAGAGTTATCCTATCTATGTATTTCTTATTTTACGTATTCATAGTTATGTCTAACTAATCCATTTAGTTAGGGCTTAGGATGAAGCCCTAGTCATGAATATTCAATGTTATGGATGATTTTATAGTTAATTGATTTCCTTGCTTTCATTATCAAGTTGTTAATCTCCAGTTTATTTTGTGCTTGATGTATGTTTTCTTAGAGTAGCTAACTAGGATTTTATGCATCTAGCACAGGTTGGGAAGGGGTTTAGATTCACCAATTCTACTCTCCTTTCACAAGCAACACATGAATGGCCTAAGAATCATTCAAGGGGTTAATAACCACAGGTTGACTAGGCTTGTATGCGATAATCTGTTGTTGATGAAGCTTAAGTCAATTTCTATGCATTCATAACTTGGATAGGAAAACTAGTGGTGGATTTCAAGGCTCTAACACCTCTCAATTATTGTTTCACAATCTGTCCAATGTTTACTTTCGAGCACTTTCATTTCACTTTCTTCTTTTCATTTCCACAACAAAACCCCCCATTTTGAGTGCATGTGTGGTGCTAGGATTCTGTCCTAGACCTTGAGTAATTACCAAGAGGCAGCGTTGAATTCGACCTTGCCTTTAGCTAGTTAGTCAGTTTCCTTGTTTTATGTTTTTCTAGCATTCTAAGTAATTTAACTTGGAACCAAGTTACCATTCTCCGTGGGATCGACCTCGTATTTACATAAGCTATAGTATAAACGGTTCGTGCACTTGTGAGAATCAAAGTTGCTGTTTTTAATAACTCATTTTAGTTGTTAGGAATTGAATCAACATTTCACTCCAAACCCACCAAATGACTCCTCCCACCATATTACGATGTTCCCCAAGTTTTGAACTCAATCCTATATCAATTGGTCCATTAAATATGACAATTCAAGTTTGTATGAAGTTCATTTTGAAATGGAGGGGTTGGTGTATTGTATAGTTTTAGCCATTGGATTTCACATAAAACCCACCAAATGACTCCTCCCACCATATTATGATGTTCCCCATATTTTGGACTTAATCCGATATCGATTGGTCCATGAAATCGGACAATTCAAGTTCGTACGATGTCCGTTTTGAAATGGAGTGGTTGGTGTATTATATAGCTTTAGCAGTTAGATTTCACTCAAAACCCACCAAATGACTCCCCCCACCATATTACGATGTTCCCCACGTCTTGGACTCAATCCGATGTCGATTGGTCCATGAAATCGGACAATTCAAGTTCCTACGAAGTTCGCTCTGAAATGGAGTGGTTGGTGTATTGCATAGCTCTCGAGATTGGATTTCACTCAAAACCCACCAAATGAGTCCTCCCACCGTATTACGATGTCCCCAAGTTTTGGACTCAATCCGATATCGATTGGTCCATGAAATCGAACAATTCAGGTTCGTACAAAGTTTATTCTAAAATGGACTGGTTGGTGTATTGCATAGTTCTAGAGATTGGATTTCACTCCAAACCCACCAAATGACTTCTCCCACCGTATTACGATGTTCCCCGACTTTTGGACTCAATCCTATATCGATTGGTCCATTAAATCCGACAATTCAAGTTTGCACGAAGTTCAATTCGAAATGGAGTGGTTGGTGTATTGTATAGTTTTAGCCATTGGATTTCACTTAAAACCCACCAAATGACTCCTCCCACCATATTATATGTTCCCCAAGTTTCGGACTCAATCCGATATCGATTGGTCCATGAAATCGGACAATTCAAGTTCGAACGAAGTTCGTTTTGAAATGGAGTGGTTGGTGTATGATATAGTTTTAGCCATTAGATTTCATTCACCTCCCACCATATTATGATGTTCCCCAAGTTTTGGACTCGATCCGATATCAATTGGTCCATGAAATCGGACAATTCAGGTTCGTCCAAAGTTCGTTATGAAATGAAGTGGTCGGTGTACGGTATAGTTTTAGCCAATGGATTTCTCTCAAAACCCACCAAATGACTCCTCCCACCATATTACAATGTTCCCCACGGTTTGGACTCAATCCGATATCGATTGGTCCATGAAATCGGACAATTCAAGTTTGTACGAAGTTCGTTCTGAAATATAGTGGTTGGTGTATTGCATAGCTCTCGAGATTGGATTTCATTCCAAACCCACCAAATGACTCCCCCCACCGTATTACGATGTTCCCCAAGTTTTGGACTCAATCCAATATCGATTAGTCCATGAAATCGTACAATTCAGGTTCGTACAAAGTTTATTCTAAAATGGATTGGTTGGTGTATTGCATAGTTCTAGAGATTGATTTCACTCCAACCCAAAATGACTTCTCCCACCGTATTACGATGTTCCCCATGTTTTGGACTCAATTCTATATCGATTGGTCCATTAAATCCGACAATTCAAGTTTGTACGAAGTTTATTTTGAAATGGAGTTGTTGGTGTATTATATAGTTTTAGTCATTGGATTTCACTTAAAACCCACCAAATGACTACTCCCACCATATTATGATGTTTCCCAAGTTTCGGCCTCAATCCGATATCGATTGGTCCTTGAAATCGGACAATTCAAGTTTGTACGAAGTTCGTTTTGAAATGGAGTGGTTGGTGTACTATATAGTTTTAGCCATTAGATTTCACTCAAAACCCACCAAATGACACCTCTCACCATATTATGTTGTTTCCCAAGTTTTGGACTCAATCCGATACCGATTGGTCCATGAAATCGGACAATTCAGGTTTCGAAGTTCGTTCTGAAATGGAGTGGTTGGTGTACTGTATAGTTTTAGCCATTGGATTTCTCTCAAAACCCACCAAATGACTCGTCCCACCATATTACGATGTTCCCTACATTTTGGACTCAATCCAATATCTATTGGTCCATGAAATCGGACAATTCAAGTTTGTACGAAGTTCATTCTGAAATGGAGTGGTTGGTGTATTGCATAGCTCTCGAGATTGGATTTCACTCAAAACCTACCAAATGACTCCTCCCACCGTATTACGATGTTCCCCAAGTTTATCGATTGGTCCGTGAAATAGGATAATTCAAGTTCACACGAAGTTCATTTAGATATGGAGTGGTTGGGGTATTGCATAGTTTTACCCATTGGATTTCTCTCAAAACCCACCAAATGACTTCTCCCAAAATATTATGATGTTCCCCAAGTTTTGGACTCAATCCGATATCGATTGGTCCATGAAATCGAACAATTTAGGTTCGCACGAAGTATATTCTGAAATGGAGTTGTTGGTGTATTGCATAGTTCTAGAGATTGGATTTCACTCTGTTGAGGCCCAAAAAAGTCCACGGTTGGGCCCAAATAAGTTTTCGGTCCAAGACGCTACTGTATTAAGAAAAATCACATATCTGAGTACACGAAGGCTCGTCATATACGAGTCACACCACACACGCCATGCCAAATCAATAATTCGTCATGTTAGGAATCGAGATTAAGATTATAAAATGCATTATCTTTGCAAATCCATGCTAATTATCCCGTCAAGCATAATAATTGGAAGCATGCCAAGCGATATGCCATGCCAAGCGACATGTCATACCAAGTCGGAAATCATTATTACACACCCAACCACGCTACAAGCCTAAGTGGGCCCAAGCCACTCGAATGCCCAGGGCTTGCTTAAGTGGGTTGTGGCATGGATGGTAATAAATCAACATGAGGCCCATGGATGGTAATAAATCAACTTGCAAAAACCTAACAACCTCGTGCACTGTTCACCTTCTTCTCCAATTTGTTTTTTCTGGCAAAGAACTCGCCTTTCATTTTCCCTTTCCTAGCAAAATCTCTTACAAAACTTCTCCTTCCTTTCCCTAACACTTCCTTTTCCCTCAAAGCAATCCTAAATTTTCTCTTAGTGCTAAACTCATGTTGATTTTGCTCCCATGCCACATGTCACTCACGCTGAGCTTGAGAGTTTATCTGTAAGCATGAAGAAATTACTTGTAAGCTGCCATTATTTTGGTTGGTGAAGGTAACCAAAATACTTCCTAAGGCTCTACTGCCCTTTCGAGGTATTTTGGGGCTTAATTTTCGAACTCAGGCAAATGGGACAATTTCATCAGTCTATTTTTACAGCAGCTTAGCCCATTTGCAGCTGCTGAAGGAAAAAGTCCCCTACATAAATTGGCGACTACTGGGATTAGGCCATTATCTTCATCAATGCCTCCAATGAAGAAGACCAGAAGCGACGACATGACTTCCCAAGACGAGCTGGACCACGGTGACTAGGAGTCAAGGCAAAATGTCTCACATGGAAAAGAAGAACATGCAAGTGAGGGAGCTTTCACCCTCATAGACCTTGTTGCAGCCATCCATGCCATGGGGAAACCCAGAGGGAGATGGTGGACACAATCAAAGAGCTAAAAGTTCAGTCTCAAAGCCAAGCAAAGAAAACGAAAGACCACTCCAAGAGGAATCGATGTCGCTGAAGGGGGTCTGAACAAAAGGGGCCATCTTTTGTCACCCATGAAGATGTCATCGCCATGCTGGAAAAGAAACTAAGCCAAAACTAGGAAGCTTAGAAGAGTGAAGAGGAAGAGCGCCACTTGGGGGCTTCATTTGGTCAACAAGATAATCAAGAGACAGTTGCCGTAACCTCTCATAAGAGCCGCAAATCACTCTATGATTAGTTGGGTTATGTGCATGCAAATCAGCAGCTATGGCTCAGTTAAATATTTCTACAGAGCATGGCAGCCTAGTACAACACATGCCAAATACATGCCAACATAAGCCACAAGCTTTCATGCTATTGCAAGTCATGCACGCTCCTTGGCCCTTTCATACTTGGGGGCTTAATTTGATGGAGGTATTTATCAATGCAAAATGGCTCAAAGCCTTACTACTGCGTTGTTTTTGCACATATCCTTTTGTTTTTGGCTTTTCAAATTTATTTCAAAGATGAACTCTTTTTGTGTTTTCACCATATGCTTTCACAACTTTGGTAGAATGCACCACCATTATTGCATGCCAAGGTGTAAAATGATATTTGCAATGAGAATGGAGTATTTTGGAAAAAGAAAAAGAAAAGCCTCTAGAATTCTTTCCTTACTTTTATCTTCTTCTGTTTTGCAAAACATGTTCTTTAAAAAGAAAAAGAAAATAGACAAGCAAACTTCCCTTTAAAATGCTAAGCCTCTCAGCAGTAACCATGCCAAGCAAAGTCACTTGGATGAGGTCCCAAACCATCAACAAGCATCACGCTTAAGCAAAAAATAGCATAAGGCACGAGAAACCGATCTATTACAAAGAAGCACGCAATCTTGAGGTGCTGGAACAACATCTGGGAGTTTTATAAAACCTTGGTAAGAATCATGCACATGTTAGTCTGGCCCTTTTTAAGGAAGGCAAGAAGCTACTTTTCAAACCCAGAGGCTAGATAAACCATGCAAAAGAAACTTTAGAAATTCCGCTCCTGTCGAAATTTTGGCAGCATATACCTTGTTTTTAAGGATATCCAACCTGTCAGAAAATCTCAAACAGTTCACAAAGACGAATTTTGCCAACCAAGCTATATATATATGAGACATGCGAATTACAACCTGCCTTCAGCATTCAAAAAATTAATACAAGCTTCAGTGGTTCAATGCCAAATTACAAAGTCATAACGACGTAGTTGTTAGAATGTCAAAAGAAAAAAAAAACTACAGTCAAAGCACGATAAAACTATACATGCTAAAGATCCATGCATCCTATAGTCTCAAAGGAAACAGAACCATGCGATGATTTCATGCTATGAGTAACACCGCCATCAAAGAAGGCTTTGAATGCCATGAAGGAATTCTCCCAATCTTGCCAAGACATGCTTTTCTCCGATAAATGCCCCACGGAGGTGGAAGCATCACCGTCCTTATGGATGTCATTCATAATCTCACCACGAGGGAGGCAGCACTGCTGGAAACTATGGAGAGGTGCCGGCAGCTGTGTCAAGTGTGCCTATGTAAGGAGAAGTTGGAGGCAGCACTGCTGGAAACTGTGGAGAGATGCCGGCAACTATGTCGGGTGTGCCCAGGCAAGGAGAAGTTGGAGGCAGCGCTGCAGGAAGCTGCGAGGAGGTGCCGGCAACTATATCAGGTGTCCCAAGGGGAGGGGAAGGAAGCGTACCCTCCACCCCTTGTGAGATGCTCTTGATCTAAAATAAAAGAAGGAGTTCAAACAAATATGCAATTTCTGACCCAAGTTCGTGACAAACAAAGTTCTCATCCTGTGAGTCAATAAGCATGACAAGTAAATTCTCTTTCGGAACAAAAATCAAGCATTGCAAGACATGCATTCCTACTTCTCGCAACCGAGAACAAAGTCTACAATTAATCAAGCATATGTTCACAAAGGGAGTAAGCCTAGGCCATGCTTATTCCTGAAATATTCAAATTGGCGGAGTTACTTACCAAAAGATTAAAGCAGAAGCCCCAAATATCCAAGTTAGAAGGCTGGAGGATTTGAAGGTTCCAGCAGCAGAAACGTCAAGGTTTCCAGCACCTGCCCCACCCATGCCTGAGATGCGTGCACTTGCCTTATTTCAAATCTTCTTAGCCCCTGTCCTATTTCAAACATCATGCTAGTGTATATGCTCATTAACCCCCAAAGCTCAATTTATTCTTGCAACAATTCAACAAACTCAATATATCCGTGAAAGTAACCAAAAACTCACCTTTATTCTATCAAGTTCCCAGCAAATCAGCAACAAGATGACATTCCTCATGCTTTGGAACCTCTCAATCAAGCCTGAAAAAGAAATAAGGGAGTACGTTGACCAGATTAGGCGCTGGATGGGAACTCGTAAACGAAAAGGGGGTGCCGGAAGCATAATCACTATTGAAGCATAATTTTTTTTAAAGACAAGTTGCAAGCAGCCAAGACTCACTTTCATGTTATCAAAATCCTAGAAGATTAGACTTCTCATGCTTTATCATGCTTTGGAGCTTCTAAACAAGAGACTACGTTAGCCAAAATCATACGCTGGAAAGGTACTTATACACAAAGGAAGGCGCTGGAAGCATAAATTTCTCAAAGTGCAAGCAAACTCATCTATCAAGCATTAGACAAAATTCACAGGGCGTGATACCAATCCACATACCAAAAAATTTCATTTCATTCAAGCATTCCAAGTAATTCGGGCATTTCAAGCAAATTGAAGAACTCATGCTCTTACGACAATACCATTCCACTTCATGCTCTCACGACAATATTGCTCAAGAACATGCTCTAGCAATACTCAGATCAGCACTCAATGCCAATAGAAAGGACATGCTAAATTCCCAAGCAAAAGCAACATGCCAAGTAAAACTTATACACAAGCTTTCCAATCATCCTAGCTAGAATATCCCACCTTTAGAAAATCACTATAAATCAAGCTTACAACCAACCAATCCCAGACTTTCCAGATTAGAACTAGACATATCAAGCTTCATTTTCCCAAAATTTAGTTGCATTTTGAGCTAGGGAAGCATGTCAAACAGATTTCTAAAACAGCCCATGCAGCAGAAACTGTACAGCTCCAGCACCTTAACCCTTACTTTGAAATTCCACCGAAAATTCATTTTTTCTTCAAGTGATGGAAGACCAATTCCAACATAACCATTGAAAAGTCCATTTTTATGTCTCAAAAGCTCCAACTCAGATTCGAAAAGAAACATTTCAAAAGTTTAAAAAACAGCCAGCAAGCTACTTTGAGATATTTTGACAAACACTTGGCATGCATACCCAAGTGAGCTTGTATAACTCTTGTTTATCACCAAGCTCGAATCCTAAATCAAAAGCTCAACCATAGAATTCGATTTCTAGTTCACAAATTTTGGGAAATACAGAGGAACTCAAGCATTCAAGCATAGAAGACAAGCATGCAACAAAGGCATCAACATCACCTCATGAACATGCTTTAGAAAAATGGAGGCAGAGAGCACTGAAATGGGTGGATGATCCTCAATTTTGGATATGTTATAAACAACATAATTTCAAGAAAATTTTGTGAAGCAAGTGCAATCATACGAGCATCATAAGTTAAAGACACATGCAGAAGAAAAATCTACAAAAACTCACCAGCCATGGATGAATGCAGAAGTTGCAAACCAGCTTTGAGGTATCAGAAAAATTTAAAAAATTCTGCAAATTTTACTGGCTATAGTACTCGAGCAGATGAACAACTTTGATCAAGGAAGTTTTCTGATACGAGCTTCCGAAATATGACTTATGTTCTGATGCACAATACCCACGGGTTTGGGTCTTGAAGAAGAAGAAGAAAGAAGAGAATGAGAGAAAATCAGAAAATAAAGCACATCATGCCAAGTTCAGACTTTTCATATACAAAAAAGAGGTCAAAGAAAGATAAAAGTAAGAAGAGGAAAAGGGAGAAACCCATACCAACAGTTTTGTTCTCACGGAAATTGGCACCCTTCCAGCAACTCGAGCAAATCAAAGAAAAGGGAATCCCAGAAGATTAGTGCGAGCCCTTCCTTGCTAGCACCCACGTTATTAGCACTCACGTTGCTGCAATAACAAAATAGGTCAAAAGAGGGTTTGGTGCTTGACTACCAAAACAAAGGGCAATATTCATGGATGAAGGGAACCCAGCAAATTCCTCAACAAATCCAAGAGAAAGCTAGAGAAGGGACATACCTTGCTAAAATCCCAATGGGTGACTTTGAATATACCAAGAAGGGAGCGAAATTGAGAATCATAAAGGAAAACCCGCACAAAAAGGTCCCTTCCAGCAACGGCAGAAGGGCTGAAGGGGTCGTAACAAAATAGGTCAAAAGAGGGTTTGGTGCTTGACTACCAAAACAAAGGGCAATATTCATGGATGAAGGGAACCCAGCAAATTCCTCAACAAATCCAAGAGAAAGCTAGAGAAGGGACATACCTTGCTAAAATCCCAATGGGTGACTTTGAATATACCAAGAAGGGAGCGAAATTGAGAATCATAAAGGAAAACCCGCACAAAAAGGTCCCTTCCAAAGAACGGCAGAATGAAGGGGTCGAAATCGACTTGGGCTCTTTTCCATGGTGAGGTAGATGTTTTCCACTTGATCTTACTCTCTCACT
Source organism: Prunus mume (assembly GCF_029339155.1). Classification (NCBI taxonomy): domain Eukaryota; kingdom Viridiplantae; phylum Streptophyta; class Magnoliopsida; order Rosales; family Rosaceae; genus Prunus; species Prunus mume. The sequence continues at coordinate 10,118,127 of NC_142702.1, forward strand.
CAGTTTTGAGCTGGGAACAAGGGAAAACGAAGAAAAAAAAAGTAGGAAGAAGTTGGGTCTGGTGCAAGAAAAGGGAAGAGAAAGAAAGAAAATAATAAAAAGAAAGGAAGAAGGCGTTTGCGTTGGGAAACTGCAAATAATCTGCTAGGGCCAATTATGACACGCCGTCATTTTGCACGCGGGAAGAAGAGAAGTTCTCCACAAATACAAATCTGATTTTTTGGGTCGGGTGTTTAATTATTCGCCCATTCCAGCACCTGTCCTGTTTCAAATATCCTTCCAACACCTGCCATGTTTTCAAACATCCTTCCAAAGCACATGCCCTATTTCAAACACCTTGCCAGCACCTGCTCTATTTCAAATATCCTTCCAGTACATGCCAATGCCAAGCATCCAAGCAAACAAGACAAAATCAAGCAAACACGTCAATGCCAAGTATCAAGCCAAAATCAAGCATACATGCCAATACTAAGCATCAAGCCAAATACCAAATATACAAGTCAAAGCCAATCATGCAAGCCAAAATCAAGCATACATAACTAATATTAGATACACAAGTCAATGCAACTCTTGCAAACCACAATCATGCAAAATCAAGCCTCTCTAGTCACTCAAGCAAATAAATCACGCAAGCTAAGTAGTTATCTTGGGCTAATCCATCAAGCATTTTTTTCTATATCATGCCACAAAATAGGTCAACTCTTGGTAACTCTAGTAAGTGACCTCCAAAATTACAGTGTCTAGTAAAATTCTTCAAGGCAACACCCTCGGTGTTTAAGAAGGATTGGGTTTTAAGCGGGATCATTGTGACCCCTCCAACCTTCCCGGAAAAGATCTGGCTGTAATTTCGGAGACCCTTAACTGGTCATCCTTGAGCTGCTCCTAAACTCATGCCATGCCATGCCACTGCAATTTATTTTGGCTGAAAATTGATTATTCGGACCATTTCAATACACATTCATGGCCCCAATAATCAAGGGGGCTAATGTTGAGGCCCAAAAAAGTCCACGGTTGGGCCCAAATAAGTTTTCGGTCTAGTACGCTATTGTATTAAGAAAAATCACATATCTGAGTACACGAAGGCTCGTCATATACGAGTCACACCACACGCGCCATGCCAAATAAATAATTCGTCATGTTAGGAATCGAGATTAAGATTATAAAATGCATTATCTTTGCAAATCCATGCCAATTATCCCGTCAACCATAATAATTGAAAGCATGCCAAGCGACATGCCATGTCATGCCAAGTAGGAAATCATTATTACAAGCCACTCGAATGCCCGGGGCTTGCTTGAGTGGGTTGTGGCATGGATGGTAATAAATCAACATGAGGCCCATTGATGGGCCGAGAAATGGAAAGTCTCGGGTTGCTTGGGAGCCTCAAGACTCAAGCCTATTTCTTAGGCCCAAACATGTGGGTAAGCACAAGAGAGAAAAGTAGCCCAATAGCCCAAGCAAAATAACCTAACCAAAAATAACCCAACCAAAAAATAAGCCCAGTCAAGAGGCCCAATGTTTAACAAAAAGCCCATTTGCTTAGGAAACCACCTTGGCCCATATAAAATCCCAAAATAATCCACAAAAGCCTCAGCTCTTTTGAAAAAATAGAAAACATGTGAAGGAGGTTGGCAGACTCATTAAGCAAAGCTGTTCGGAGCAAGTTCCAAGCCAAAGACGCTCAAAGAACCAAGGAATACTGCCTGCATGTCAAGCACCCTTAGACCCTTATACTTTCACTTCTTTTCCTTCATCAGATTTAGCCAAAGTAGGCGGAAGGAAAGAAGAAAAAACAGAGCCAAGAATGGAAGTTCCCACTGCATACTGCGGGAAAGGGGAACGTTGAGCTCCCAAATCTCCTGAACTCAAGCAAATAGATAAAGGCAATTTTTGCCAATATAGGGAAGTCAGAGAAGAGGAGGAGAAAGGAGGAAAAAGCTTAGTCAAAATGAGTAGAAGCCATTAGGGTTTCTTGAAAAAATGGTGATTTCCAGAAGCTATAAATTGAGGCTTCCCCTACCCAACAAAGGCAACTCAAATTCAGGGAGCAAGCTTTCTCTCTAACTTGCAAAAACCTAACAACCTCGTGCACTGTTCACCTTCTTCTCCAATTTCTTTTTTTGGCAACTGCCAGAAGAACTCTGCCTTTCATTTTCCCTTTCTTGGCCAAATCTCTTACAAAACTTCTCCTTCCCTACCCTAACACTTCCTTTTCCCTCAAAGCAAGCCTAAATTTTCTCTTAGTGCTAAACTCATGTTGATTTTGCTCCCATGCCACATGCCACTCACGCTGAGCTTAAGAGTTTATCTGTAAGCATGAAGAAATTACCTGTAAGCTGCCATTATTTTGGTTGGTGAAGGTAACCAAAATACTTCCTAAGGCTCTACTGCCTTTTCGAGGTATTTTGGGCTTAATTTTCGAACTCAGGCAAAGGGGACAATTTCATCAGTCTACCCTTTTACAAAGACCTAGCCTATTTGCAGCTGCTGGAGGAAAAAGTCCCCTACACACTCCAAACTCACCAAATGACTCCTCCCACCTTATTACGATGTTCCTCAGGTTTCGAACTCAATCCGATATAGATTGATCCATGAAATCGGACAACTCAGGATCGTACGAAGTTCGTTATGAAATGGAATGGTTGGTTTATTGCATAGCACTTGAGATTGGAATTCACTCCAAACTCACCAAATGAGTCCCCCCGCAATATTATGATGTTCCCCAAGTTTTGGACTCAATCCGATATCGACTGGTCCACAAAATGGGACAATTCAGGTTCGTACGAAGTTCATTTTGTAATGGAGTGGTTGGTGTATTGTCTAATTCTAGGGATTGGATTTCACTCCAAACCCACCATATGACTCCTCCCACCGTATTACGATGGCCCCTAAGTTTTGGATTCAATCTGATATCGATTGGTCCATGAAATCAAACAATTCAGGTTCGTACGAAGTTTATTCTAAAATGGACTGGTTGGTGTATTGCATAGTTCTAGGATTGAATTTCACTCCAAACCCACCAAATAACTCCTTTGACCATATTACGACGTTCCCCAAGTCTTGGACTCAATCCGATATCGATTGGTCCATGAAATCAGACAATTCAAGTTCGTACGAAGTTCGTTTAGAAATGGAGTGGTTGGGGTATTGCATAGTTTTAGCCATTGGATTTCTCTTAAAACCCCCAAATGACTCCTCCCACCAAATTACGATGTTCCCCAAGTTTTGGACTCAATCTGATATCGATTGGTCCATGAAATCGGACAATTCATGTTCGTACGAAGTTCATCCTGAAAGGGGGTGATTGGTGTATTGCATAATTCTAGAGATTGGATTTCACTCCAACCCCCCCAAATGACTTCTCCCACAGTATTACGATGTTCCCCAAGCTTTGGACTCAATCCGATATCGATTGGTCCATGACATAGGACAATTCAAGTTCGTTCGAATATCGTTCTGAAATGGAGTGATTGGTGTATTGCATAGTTCTAGAGTTTGAATTTCACTCCAAGCCCACCAAATGACTCCTCCCACTATATTATGATGTTCCCCAAGTTTTGGACTCAATCCGATATCGATTGGTCCATGAAATCGGACAATTCAGGTTCGTACGAAGTTCGTTATGAAATGGAGTGTGAGCTTTGCTTTCTCATGAATTATGTATGAAACTTAGATTGTGATTTTTAGGTTTCTTTGGAACCGTATACGTTGGGGATTCTTTGGGGATATTGTTCGGGAGGCTAGTTGCGTATTTCCTGTTTCCTAAGTTGTAATTTTCCTTTGTTTTGCTCGAGAACTAGCAAAATCTAAGTTTGAGGGTATGTGATAAGTTCATAATTTCATACATTCGCATGACTTCTTTACTTAGTGACTTTGCTTAGTTTCTCTTTATTTTGAGTCACTTACGTCTTTTTGTTTGTTTTGTAGGTTAAGACAGCAAGAGATCACATTTGATGCAATCCATGCTTGTTAAGGGCTGATTGGGATAAGAGGAACATGAGCTTAAAGACAAACCCAATTTGGGCCGCACTCCTTGTCAGTCCAGTTTCGTGGGTCATCTAGCAGTCCTCATTTCAGCAAATTACACAGGTCCGACGAGGAGACATCCTTGATAGAAGTTGTTCCTATGGGTGTCTATTATCACATATCCAAATTTCAGCACAATTGGATAAATCTGGAGCCCTCAGCACGTCAAAGACTTAACCAAGTTCACAGAAATGTCATGTTGGTTGCCATCACCTTTAAATGTGTCTACATCCCCAAAGCCATGTGCTAAGTATGGGCAGCCACACGTGGGAGTCAAATCAGCTCAGAAACTCAGAAGGATGAACAAAAGTCAAGTTTTCCATTAAGAAACTATACCAAAGCATGTATTTGGCAGCTGGAGCAGGTGGCAAGTATGGGCATCTGGAGCAGGTGGCAAGTATGGGCTGCTGGAGTTGTTGGGAGCAGCTAAGAGAGGTGTGCTTCACCAGCCAAAGGGGAGGACGAAATTGCACTCTATAAATAGAGGGCTGCACACTCATTCAAAGATATAGAGAGTCAGATACACATTTTTACTTCACCCATTACTCTCATACACAAATTCAGATTCACCACAAAGAGAGAAGAGAGCTTGGAGCTGTCCTGGGAATTCCTTGCTGCCATCATCTAGTTCTTCTCCTCTCTTTATCCTATCTATGTATTTCTTATTTTACGTATTCATAGTTATGTCTAACTAATCCATTTAGTTAGGGCTTAGGATGAAGCCCTAGTCATGAATATTCAATGTTATGGATGATTTTATAGTTAATTAATTTCCTTGCTTTCATTATCAAGTTGTTAATCTCCAGTTTATTATGTGCTTGATGTATGTTTTCTTAGAGTAGCTAACTAGGATTTTATGCATCTAACACAGGTTGGGAAGGGGTTTAGATTCACCAATTCTACTCTCCTTTCACAAGCAACATATGAATGGCCTAAGAATTATTCAAGAGGTTAATAACCACAGGTTGACTAGGACAGATACCATGTTCTAGGACTTGTGTGATTATCATATTCTCAAGGAGCTTAATGACTCTTGTATGCTTTATTCTAAGTGGATACCATGCTTAGGTTGCATATTAGAGATTACGTGTTGTGTAGATACCATGCACAATTACATGACTTGGGAGAATCATGCGTCCTGCACCTAGATACCGTAGGCTTGTATGCGATAATCTGTTGTTGATGAAGCTTGAGTCAATTAATATGCATTCATAACTTGGATACGAAAACTAGTGGTGGATTCCAAGGCTCTAACACCTCTCAATTATTGTTTCACAATCTGTCCAGTGTTTACTTTCGAGCACTTTCATTTCACTTTCTTCTTTTCATTTCAACAACAAAACCCCCCATTTTGAGTGCGTGTGTGGTGCCAGGATTCTGTCCTAGACCTTGAGTAATTAGCAAGAGCCATTGTTGAATTTGACCTTGCCTTTAGCTTGTTAGTCAGTTTCCTTGTTCTGTGTTTTTCTAGCATTCTAAGTAATTTAACTTGGAACCAAGTTACCATTCTCCGTGGGATCGACCTCGTATTTACATAAGCCATACTATAAACGGTTTGTGCACTTGCGAGAATTAAAGTTGCTGTTTTTAATAACTCATTTTAGTTGTTAGGAATTGAGCCAACATTGGGGTATTGCATAGCTCTCGAGATTGGGTTTCACTCCAAACCAACCAAATGACTCCTCCCACCATATTATGATGTTCCCCCTGATTTGGACTCGATTCGATATCTATTGGTCCAGGAAATAGGACAATTCAGGTTCGTACGAAGTTCGTTCTGAAATGGAGTGGTTGGTGTATTGCATAGCTCTCGAGATTGGATTTCACTCCAAAGCCACCAAATGACTCCTAACACCATATTACGATGTTCCCCAAGTTTTGGACTCAATCCGATATCGATTGGTCCATCAAATCGGACAATTCAAGTTCGTACGGAGTTCGTTCTGAAATGGAGTGGTTAGTGTATTGCATAGCTCTCGAGATTGGATTTCACCCACCCACCAAATGACCCCTCCCACCATATTATGAAATTCCCCCAGTTTTGGATTCAATTCGATATCTATTGGTCCATGAAATTGGACAATTCAGGTTCGTACGAAGTTCGTTATGAAATGGAGTGGTTGGTGTATTGCATAGTTCAAAAGATTAGATTTCACTCGAAACCCACCAATTGACTCCTCCCACCGTATTACGATGTTCCCCCAGTTTTGGACTCAATCCGATATCGATTGGTCCAAGAAATCGACAATTCAAGTTCGTATGAAGTTCATTTTGAAATAGAGTGGTTGGGGTATTGCATAGTTCTAGCCATTGGATTTCACTTAAAACCCACCAAATTACTCCTCCCACCATATTACGATGTTCCCCAAGTTTTGGACTCAATCTGATATCGATTGGTCCCTGAAATCGGACAATTCAGTTCGTACGAAGTTTATTCTGAAATGGACTGGTTGGTGTATGGCATAGTTCTAGAGATTGGATTTCACTCCAAACCCACCAAATGACTCCTCCACCCGTATTACCTTTTTCCCCAAGTTTCAGACTCAATCCGATATCGATTGGTCCACGAAATCGGACAATTCAGTTTCGCACAAAGTTGATTCTAAAATAGAATGGTTGTTGTATTGCGTAGTTCTAAAGATTGTATTTCACTCCAAACCCACCAAATGACTCCTCCCAATATATTATGTTGTTCCCCTTGTTTTGGAGTCAATCCGATTTTCACTGGTCCATGAAATCGGACAATTCAGGTTCATACGAAATTCATTCTCAAATGGAGTGATTGGTGTATTGTATAGTTTTAGCCATTGGATTTCAATCAAAACCCGTCGAAGGACTCCTCCCACCATATTATGATATTCCCCAAGTTTTGGACTCAATCCGATATCGATTGGTCAATGAAATCAGACAATTCAGGTTCGTACGAAGTTCGTTCTTAAATTGAGTGGTTGGTGTATTGTATTGTTTTAGCCAATGGATTTCACTCAAAACCCACCAAATGACTCTTCCCATCATATTATGATGTTCCCCAAGTTTTGAAGTCAATCAGAAATATATTTGTCCCTGAAATTTGACAATTCAGTTTCGTACGAAGTTCGTTCTGAAATGGAGTGGTTGGTGTATTGTATAGTTTTAGCCATTGGATTTCTCTCAAAACCCACCAAATGACTCCTCCCACCATATTACGATGTTCCCCACGTTTTGGACTCGAGCCGATATCGATTGGTCCATGAAATCGGACAATTCAAGTTCGTACGAAGTTCGTTCTAAAATGGAGTGGTTGGCATATTTCATAGTTCTAGAGACTGGATTTCACTCCAAACCCACCAAATGACTCCTCCCACCATATTACGGTGTTTCCCAAGTTTTTGGCTCAATCCGATATCGATTGGTCCATGAAATCGTACAATTCAAGTTCGTACGAAGTTCGTTCAGAAATGGAGTGGTTGGGGTATTGCATAGTTTTAGCCATTGGATTTTTCTCAAAACCCACCAAATGACTCCTACCACCGTATTATGATGTTCCCTAAGTTTTGGACTCAATTCGATGTCTATTGGTCCATGAAATCGAACAATTCAAGTTCGTACGAAGTTCATTCTGAAATGGAATGGTCGGTGTATTGCATAGTTCTAGAGACTGGATTTCACTCCGAACCCACCAAATGACTCCTCCCATCATATTACGATGTTCCCCAAGTTTTGGACTCAATCCGATATTGATTGGTCCATGAAATCGGACAATTCAACTTCGTTGGAAGTTCATTATGAAATGGAGTGATTGGTGTATTGCTTAGTTCTAGAGATTGAATTTCACTACAAACCCCCCAAATGACTCCTCCCACCGTATCACGATGCTCCCCAAGCTTTGGACTCAATCCGATATCAATTGTTCCATGAAATCGGACAATTCAAGTTCGTTCGAAGTTCGTTCTGAAATGGAGTGGTTGGTGTATTGCATAGTTCTAGAGATTGGATTTCACTCAAAACCCCCCGAATGACTCCTCCCACCATATTATGATGTTCCCCGTGTTTTGGACTCAATCCAATATCGATTGGTCCATGAAATCGGACAATTTAGGTTCGTATGAAGTTCGTTCCTAAATGAAGTGGTTGGGGTATTGTATTGTTTTAGCCATTGGATTTCACTCAAAACCCAATCAAATGACTCATCCCACCATGTTATGATGTTCCCCATGTTTTGGAGTCAATCACAAATCGATTGGTCCCTGAAATCGGAAATTAAGCTTCGTACGAGGTTCGTTTTGAAATGGAGTGGTTGGTGTATTGCATAGCTCTTGAGATTGGATTTCACTCCAAACCAACCAAATGACTCCGCCCACCGTACTACGATGTTCCCCAAGTTTTGGACTCAATCCGATATCGATTGGCCCATGAAATTGACAATTTAAGTTCGTATGAAGTTCGTTTAGAAATGGAGTGGTTAGGGTATTGCATAGTTTTAGCCATTGGATTTCTCTCAAAACCCACCAAATGACTCCTACCACCGTATTACGATGTTCCTAAAGTTTCGGACTCATTCTGATATCGATTGGTCCATGAAATCGGATAATTCAAGTTCCTACGAAGTTCATTATGAAGTGGAGTGGTTGGTGTATTGCATAGTTCTAGAGATTGGATTTCACTCCAAACCCACCAAATGACTCCTCCCCCCATATTATGATGTTCCCCAAGTTTTGGAGTCAATCCGCTATTGATTGGTCCATGAAATCGGACAATTCAGGTTCGTATGAAGTTCGTTATGAAATGGAGTGGTTGGATTATTGTTTAGTTTTAGCCATTGGATTTCTTTCAAAACCCACCAAATGACTCTTCCCACCAAATTACGATGTTCCCCAAGTTTTGGACTCAATCCGATATCGATTGGTCCATGAAATCGGACATTTCAAGTTCATACGAAGTTCGTTTTGAAAATGAGTGGTTGGTGTATTGTATAGTTTTAGCCATTGGATGTCACTCAAACCCCACCAAATGACTGCTCCCACCATATTATGATGTTCCCCAAGTTTTGGACTCAATTCGATATCTACTGGTCCGCGAAATCGGACAATTTAGGTTCGTACGAAGTTCGTTCTAAAATGGCGTGGTTGGTGTATTGCATAGTTATAGAATTGGATTTCACTCAAAACCCACCGATTGACTCCTCCCACCATATTATGACATTCCCCAAGTTTTGGAGTTAATCCGATATGGATTGATCCATGAAATCGGACAATTTAGGTTCGTACGAAGTTCGTTTTGAAACGGCGTGGTTGGTGTATTGTATAGTTTTAGCCCTTGGATTTCCCACAAAACCCACCAAATGACTCCTCCCACCATATTATGATGTTCCCAAAGTTTCGGAGTCAATCCGAAATCGATTGGTCCCTGAAATCGGTAAATTCAGGTTCATACGAAGTTCGTTCTGAAATGGAGTAGTTGGTGTATTGTATAGTTTTAGCCACTGGATTTCTCTCAAAACCTACCAAATGACTCCTCCCACCATATTACGATGTTCCCCAAGTTTTGGACTCAATCCGATATCGACTAGTGAATGAAATCAGACAATTCAAGTTCGAACGAAGTTCGTTTTGAAATAGTGTGGTTGGTGTATTGCATTGCTCTAGAGATTAGATTTCACTCCAAACTCACCAGATGGCTCCCCCCACCGTATTACAATGTTCATCAAGTTTTGGACTCAATCTGATATCGATTGGTCCATCAAATCAGACAATTCAAGTTCGTACAAAGTTTGTTCTGAAATGGAGTGGTTGGTGTATTTCATAGCTCTCGAGATTAGATTTCACTCCAAACCCACCAAATGAGTCCCCCTATTGTATTACGATGTTCCCCAAGTTTTGGACTCAATCTATTATCGGTTGGTCCATGAAATAGGACAATTTAGGTTCGTGAGAATTTCGTTCTGAAATGGAGTGGTTGGTGTATTGTATACTTTTAGCCATTGGATTTCCCTCAAAAACCCCCAAATGACTCATTCCACCGTATTACGATGTTCCCCAAGTTTGGACTCTATCTGATACCGATTGGTCCATGAAATAGGAGAATTCAAATTCATACGAAGTTCGTTTTGAAATGGAGTGGTTGGTGTTTTGTATAGTTTTAGTTGTTGGATTTCACTCAAAAGCTACCAAATGACTCCTCCCACCATATTATGATGTTCCCCACGGTTTGGACTCAATTCGATATCTACTGGTCCACGAAATTAGACAATTCAGGTTTGTACGAAGTTCGTTCATAAATGGATTGGTTGGTGTATTGCATAGTTCTAGAGATTGGATTTCACTCCAAACCCCGCCACCGCATTGATGTTCCCAAGTTTTGGACTCAGTCCGATATTTATTGGTCCATAAAATCGGACAATTCAGGTTCGTACGAAGTTCATTTTGAAATGGAGTGATTGGTGCATTGTATAGGTTTAGCCATTGGATTACACTCAAAACCCAACGAATGACTCCTCCCACCATATTACGATGTTCCCCAAGTTTTGGACTCAATCCGATATCGATTGGTCCATGAAATCAGACAATTCAGGTTCGCATGAAGTTCGTTCTGAAACGGAGTTGTTGGTGTATTGTATTGTTTTAGCCGTTGGATTTCTCTCAAAACCCACCAAATCACTCCTCCCACCATATTACGATATTCCCCAAATTTTGGACTCAATCAGATATCGATTGGTCCATGAAATCGGACAATTCATGTTCATACGAAGTTCGTTTTGACATGGAGTGGTTGGTGTATTTAATAGCTCTCGAGATTAGATTTCACTCCAAACCCAGCAAATGACTCCTCCCATCATATTACGATGTTCAACAAGTTTTGGACTCAATCCAATATCGATTGATTCATGAAATCGGACAATTTAGGTTCGTAAGAAGTTCATTGTGAAATGGAGTGGTTGGGGTATTGTATAGTTTTAGCCATTGGATTTCTCTCAAAACCAACCAAATGACTCATCCCAACACATGACGATGTTTCCCAAGCTTGGGACTCATTCCGACATCGATTGGTTCATGAAATCGGACAATTCAATTTCGCACGAAGTTCGTTCTAAAATGGAGTGTTTGGTCTATTGCATAGCTCTCGAGATTGGATTTCACTCCAAACCCACCAAATGACTCCTCCCACCATATTAGGATGTTCCCCAAGTTTTGGACTCAATCCGATATCGATTGGTCCATGAAATTAGACAATTCAGGTTCGTACGAAGTTCGTTCTGAAATGGGATGGTTGGTGTATTATATAGTTTTTGCCATTAGATTCTCTAAAAACCCACCAAATGACTCCTCCCACCATATTACGATCTTCCCCAAGTTTTGGACTCAATCCGATATCGATTGGTCCATGAAATCGGACAATTCAAGTTCGTACGAAGTTCGTTTTGAAATCGAGTGGTTGGTGTATTGCATAGCTCTCGTGATTTGATTTCACTCCAAACTCACCAGATGACTCCCCACACCGTATTACCATCTTCATCAAGTTTTGAACTCAATCCAATATCGATTGGTCCACGAAATCAGACAATTCAAGTTCGTACGAAGTTCGTTCTGAAATGGAGTGGTTGGTGTATTTCATAGCTCTCGAGATTAGATTTCACTCCAAACCCACCAAATGACTCCTCCCACCGTATTACGTTGTTTCCCAAGCTTTGGACTCAAGCCGATGTCGATTGGTCCATGAAATGGGACAATTTTGGTTCGTAAGAAGTTCGTTCTGAAATGGAGTGGTTGGGGTGTTGTATAGTTTTAGCCATTGGATTTCTCTCAAAACCCATTAAATGACTCCTCCCACCGCACTACGATGTTCCCAAGTTTTCGACTCAATCCGATATCGATTGGTCCATGAAATCGGACAATTCAATTTCGTACGAAGTTCATTCTAAAATGGAGTGGTTGGTGTATTGCATAGCTCTCGACATTGGATTTCACTCCAAACCCACCAAATGACTCCGCCCACCATATTACGACTTTCCCCCAGTTTTGGACTCAATTCGATATCTATTGGTCCATGAAATCGGACAATTCAGGGTCGTACGAAGTTCGTTCTAAAATAGAGTGGTTGGTGTATTGCATAGCTCTCGAGATTGGATTTCACTCCAAACCGACCAAATGACTCCGCCCACCATATTACGACTTTCCCCCAGTTTTGGACTCAATTCGATATCTATTGGTCCATGAAATCGGACAATTCAGGGTCGTACGAAGTTCGTTCTGAAATGGAGTGGTTGGTGTATTGCATAGTTATAGAGATTTCATTTCACTTAACATCCACCAAATGACTCCTCCCCCGGTATTACGATGCTCCCCAAGTTTTGGACTCAATCCAATATCGATTGGTCCATGAAATCGACAATTCAAGTTCTTACGAAGTTTATTTTGAAGTGGAGTGGTTTGGGTATTACATAGTTTTAGCTGTTGGATTTCACTCAAAACCCACCAAATGACTCCTCCCACCATATTACGATGTTCCCCAAGTTTTGGAGTCAATCCGATTTCGATTGGTCCATGAAATCAGACAATTCATGTTCGTACGAAATTTGTTATGAAATGGAGTGGTTGGTGTATTGCATAGCTCTAGAGATTGCATTTCACTCCAAACCCACCAAATGACTCCTCCCCCCGTATTACGATGTTCCCCAAGTTTTGGACTCAATCCGATATCGATTGGTCCATGAAATCAGACCATTTAGGTTCGTACGAACTTCGTTCTGAAACAGAGTGGTTGGTGTATTATATAGTTTTAGCCATTGGATTTCTATCAAAACCCACCAAATGACTCCTCCCACCATATTACGATGTTCACCAAGTTTTGGACTATCCGATATCGATTGGTCCACGAAATCAGACAATTCGGGTTTGTACGAAGTTCGTTCTGAAATGGAGTGGTTGGTGTATTGTACAGTTTTAGCCATTGAATTTCTTTCAAAACCAGCCAAGTGACTCCTCCCACCAAATTACGGTGTTCAACAAGTTTTGGACTTAATCCGATATCGATTGGTCCATGAAATCGGACAATTCCAGTGCGTACGAAGTTCGTTCTCAAATGGAGTGGTTGGTGTATTTCATAGCTCTCGAGATTGGATTTCACTCCAAACTCACCAAATGACTGCTCCCACCATGTTACGATGTTCCCCAAGTTTTGGACTCAATCCGATATCGAATGGTACATGAAATCGGACAATTTAGGTTCGTAAAAAGTTCGTTATGAAATGGAGTGGTTGGTGTATTGTATCGTTTTAGCCATTGGATTTCTTTAAAAATCCCCCAAACGACTCCTTCCACTATATTACGATCTTCCCCAAGTTTTGGACTCAATCTGATATCGATTGGATCATGAAATCGGACAATTCAAATTCGTACGAAGTACGTTTTGAAACAGAGTGGTTGGTGTATTATATAGTTTTAGCCATTGGATTTCTCTCAAAACCCATCAAATGACTCCTCCCACCATATTATGATGTTCCCCAAGTTTTGGAGTCACCAAATCGATTGGTCCCTCAAATCGACATAACCTCAGTTACGAAGTTCGTTCTGAAATAGAGTGGTTGGTGTATTGTATCGTTTTAGCCATTGGATTTCTCTCAAAATCCCCCAAATGACTCCTCCCACAATATTACGATGTTCCTCAAGTTTTGGACTCAATGTGATATCGATTGGTCCATGAAATCGGACAATTCAAATTCGTACGAAATTCGTTTTGAAATAAAGTGGTTGGTGTACTGTATAGTTTTAGCCATTGGATTTCACTCAAAACCCCACAAATGACTCCGCCCACCATATTATGATGTTCCCAATGTTTTGGACTCAATCCGATATCAATTGGACATGAAATCGGACAACTCAGGTTGTACGAAGTACATTCTGAAATGGAGTGGTTGGTGTATTGCATACTTCTAGAATTTGGATTTCACTCCAAACCCACGAAATGACTCATCCCACCGTATTACAATGTTCCCTAACTTTTGGACTCTATCCGATATCGATTGGTCCACGAATTCGGACAATTCAGGTTAGTACGAAGTTCGTTCTAAAATGGAGTGGTTGGTGTATGGTATAGTTTTAGCCATTGGATTTTTCTCAAAACCCACCAAATGACTCCTCCCACCATAATATGTTGTTCCCCAAGTTTTGGAGTCAATCTGAAATCGATTGGTCCCTCAAATCGAACAATTCACGAAGTTCGCTCTGAAAAGGAGGGTTGGTGTATTGTATAGTTTTAGCTATTGGATTTCTCTGAAAACCCACCAAATGACTCCTCCCACCGTATTACGATGTTCCCCAAGTTTTGGACTCAATCCGATATCGAAAGGTCCATGAAATTGAACAATTCAAGTTCGTACAAAGTTCGTTCTGAAATGGAGTGGTTGGTGTATTGCATAGTTCTAGAGATTGGATTTCACCCCAAACCCACCAAATGACTGCTCAATCCGACATCGATTGGTTCTGAAATGGAGTGGTTGGTGTATTGCATAGTTCTAGAGATTGGATTTTACTCCAAACCCACCAAATGACTCCTCCCACCATATGACGATGTTCCCCAAGTTTTGGACTCAATCCAATATCGATTGGACCACAAAATCGAAATATTCAGGTTTGTAACAAGTTCGTTCTGAAATGGAGTGGTTAGTGTATTGTATAGTTTTAGCCATTGGAGTTCTCTCAAAACCCACCAAATGACTCCTCCCACCATATTATTATGTGCCCCATGCTTTGGACTCAATACGATATCGATTGGTCCATGAAATCGGACAATTCAAGTTCGTACGAAGTTCGTTTTGAAATGGAGTGGTTGGTGTATTGTATAGTTTTTTCCTTTGGATTTCACTCAAAACCCACCAACTGACTCCTCCCACCATATTGTGATGTTCCCCAAGTTTTGGACTCAATCCGATATCAATTGGTCTACGAAATCGGACAATTCAGGTTCGTATGAAGTTCATTATGAAATGGAGTGGTTGGTGTATTGCGTAGTTTTAGCAATTGGATTTTACTCACAACTCTCCAAATGGCTCCTCCCCCCATATTATGGTGTTGCCCAAGTTTTGGGCTCAATCCGATATCGATTGGTCCAAGAAATTAGACAATTCAGATTCGTACGAAGTTCGTTATGTAATGGAGTGGTTGGCGTATTTCATATTTCTAACAGTTGGGAATCACCCAAAACTCACCAAATGACTCCTCCTACCATATTATGATGTTCCCCAAGTTTTGGGATCTATCCGAAATCGATTGGTCTAAGAAATGGGATAATTCAGGTGCGAATGAAGTTCTTTATGTAAAATAGCGGTTTTAGCAATTGGATTTCACTCAAAACTCACCAAATGAATCCTTCCACCATAGTATGATGTTCCCCAAGTTTTGGCTCAATCCGATATCGATTGGTCCAAGAAAGTGGACAATTCAGGTTCGTACAAAGTTCGTTCTGAATGGACTGGTTGGTGTATTGCATAATTTTAGAGATCGGATTTAACTCAAAACTATGCAATACACCAACCGCTCCATTTCAGAACAAACTTCGTACGAACCTGAATTGTGTAATTTCTTGGACAAATCGATATCACATTGAGCCCAAAACTTGGGGAACATCATAATATGGTGGGGGGAGTTATTTGGTGAGTTTTGAGTGAAATCCAATCTCTAGAACTATGCAACACTCCAACCACTCCATTTCAAAATGAAGTTCGTACGAACATGAATTGTCCAATTTCTTAAACCAATCCATATCGGATTAAGCCCAAAACTTGGGGAACATCATAATATGGTGGAAGGAGTCATTTGGTGAGTTTTGACTGAAATCCAATTGTTAAAACTATGCAATACACCAACCACTCCATTACAGAACGAACTTTGTATGAACCTGAATTCTCCAATTTCTTGGACCAATCGATATCGGATTAGCCCAAAACTTGAGGAACATCATAATATGGTAGAAGGAGTCATTTGGTGAGTTTTGAGTTAATGGCATGTTTACTAATCCGTAATTGGATTAGGAGGAATTGAATTGAGGAGGAGTTGGATTGAGGAGAATTAGATTCCGGATTCCTAATGAAGTTGTTTACTAAACCATATGGATTCAGAGGAATTCGATTTCGAATTCCTATTGAAGTTGTTTACTAAACCATATGGAATTGAGGTAGGAGTGGTATTCTTTACTAAAATGTCCTAATTTTTGGGTTAAAGTAGATGACATATTTGGAATTTTGAAAATTGTGTGAGGATATAATGGGTAAAAAAGATGAATTCATAACGGATGAATTCTCTTGATTTTGGAGGAATTCAATTCCTAATTTTGTGTGGGCCCCGTTACTTTTTAATTCCTTGATGTGAAGTAAACGAAGTAATTCTCCATAGGCGGAATTCAATTCCTGATGAGAATTCCAATTCCTGATTAGTAAACACACCATAAATCCAATCTCTAAAACTATGCAATACACCAACCACTCCATTTCAAAACGAACTTCGTACGAACTTGAATTGTCCAATTACTTGGCCCAATCGATATTGGATTGAGCCCAAAACATAGCTAGTTTTGAGTGAAACTATTAAAACTATTAAATAGACCAACCACTCTATTATAGAACGAACTTCATACGAACCTGAATTGTCCAATTTCTTAGACCATTTGATATCGGATTGAGCCCAAAGCATGGGGAACACCATAATATGGGGGGAGAAGTAATTTGATGAGTTTTGAGTAAAATTCAATAGCTAAAAATATGGAAAACACCAATCGCTCCATTACAGAACGAACTTCGTATGAACTTGAATTGTCCAATTTCTTGCTCCAATCGATATCGGATTGAGCCCAAAACTTGGGCAACATCATAATATGGCGAAAGGAGTCATTTGGTGAGTTTTGACTGAAATCCAATCGCTAGGACTATGCAATACGCCAACCACTCCATTACAAAATGAAAATCGTACTAACCTGAATTCGCCAATTTCATGGACCAATCGATATCGGATTAAGTCCAAACCTTGGGGAACATCATAATATGGTGGGAGCAATCATTTGGTGGGTTTTGAGTGAAATCTAATCTCAACAACTATGCAACACTCCAACCACTCCATTTCATAATGAACTTTGTACGAACCTGAATTGTCCAATTTCTTAGACCAATCCATATCGGATTCAGCCCAAACTTGGGGAACATTGTAATATGGTGGAAGGAGTCATTTGGTGAATTTTGACTAAAATCAAACTACTAAAACTATGAAATACACCAACCACTCCATTACGGAACGAACTTCGTACGTACCTGAACTATCCAATTTCCTGGGCCAATTGATACCAGATTGATTCCAAAACTTGGGGAACATCATAATATGGTGGGAGGAGTCATCCGGTGAGTTTTGAGTGAAATTCAATCGCTAAAACTATGCAATACGCCAACCACTCCATTAGAGAATGAAAATCGTACAAACCTGAATTGTCCAATTTCTTGGACCAATCAATATCGGATTGAGCTCAAAACTTGGGCAACATCATAATATGGTAGGAGTAGTCATTTGGAGAGTTTCGAGGGAAATCCAATCTCCAAAACTATGCAACACACCAACCACTTCATTTCAGAACGAACTTCATACGAATTGAATAGTCCAATTACTTAGACCAATCGATATTGGATTGAGCCCAAAACTTGGGGAACATCATAGTATGGTGGGAGGAGTCATTTGGTTAGTTTTAAGTGAAATCCAATTGCTAATGCAATACGCCAACCATTCCATTATAGAACGAAAATCGTATGAATCTGAATTGTCCAATTTCATGGACCAATCGATATCGGATTGAGTCCAAAACTTGGGCAACACCATAATATGGTGGGAGTCATTTGAAGAGTTTTGAGTGAAATCCAATCTCTAAAACTATGCAATACACCAACCACTCTATTTTAGAACGAACTTTGTACGAACCTGAATTGTCCAATTTCTCAGACCAATCGATATCGAATTGAGCCCAAAACTTGGGGAACATCATAATATGGTGGGATGAGTCATTTGGTTAGTTTTGAGTGAAATCCAATTGCTAAAACTTTGCAATACGCCAACTACTCCATTACAGAACGAAAATCGTACGAATCTGAATTGTCCAATTTCATGGACCAATCGATATCGGATTGAGTCCAAAACTTGGGCAACATCATAATATGGTGGGAGGAGTCATTTGGTGCATTTTGAGTGAAATCTAATCTCTAAAACTATGCAATACACCAACCACTCCATTTAAGAACGAACTTCGTACGAACCTGAATT
The DNA here is from genome assembly GCF_029339155.1 of Prunus mume. NCBI lineage: Eukaryota > Viridiplantae > Streptophyta > Magnoliopsida > Rosales > Rosaceae > Prunus > Prunus mume. The sequence goes on from NC_142702.1 coordinate 10,136,420, forward strand.
ATCCAATTTCTTGGACCAATCGATATCGGATTGTGCCCAAAACTTTGGGAACATCATAGTATGGTGGGAGGCGTCATTTGGTTAGTTTTGAGTGAAATCCAATTGCTAAAACTATGCAATACGCCAACCATTCCATTATAGAACGAAAATCGTACGAGTATGAATTGTCCAATTTCATGGACCAATCGATATCAGATTGAGTCCAAAACTTGGGAAACATCATAATATGGTGGGAGGAGTCATTTGGTGCTCTATGAGTGAAATCTAATCTCTAAAACTATGCAATTCACCAACCACTCCATTTTAGAACGAACTTCGTACGAACTTGAATTGTCCAATTTCTTGGACCAATCGATATCAGATTGAGCCCAAAAATTGGGGAACATCGTAATATGGTGGGAGGAGTCATTTGGTTAGTTTTGAGTGAAATCCAGTTGCTAAAACTATGCAATACGCCAACCATTCCATTGTAGAACGAAAATCGTACGAATCTGAATTGTCCAATTTCATGGAACAATAGATATCGGATTGAGTCCAAAACTTGGGCAACATCATAATATAGTGGAAGGAGTCATTTGGTGCGCTATGAGTGAAATCTAATCTCTAAAACTATGTAATTCACCAACCACTCCATTTTAGAACGAACTTTGTATGAACCTGAATTGTCCAATTTCATGGACCAATCGATATCGGATTGAGTCCAAAACTTGGGAACATCATAATATGGTGGGAGGAGTCATTTGGTGCACTATTACAAAGAGTGAAAAGGCCGACCAGCAATAAATGACAGTTTAACGAAAAAAACGTCTTTGTGTTTGAAAAGACGACGGTGTTGTAAAACCGACGTGTATGATTAACTTAAACACCTAAAAAATGGTGATTCCAATTGGTGTTTTTAAAAATCAACACACCAAATTAAAAAAGCATCGTCTTATTGAAAAGGTTTTCCTCAGAGGCAAACTTTGAGCCCAAAAACAATGGCGAAAGGTATGAATCCACCGACGTAGAAAGTAAAGTCGACGGTGTACAACAACAGCCGCCGTTTTTACTCCATAATAAACACAACCAAGTTTTCATATTCGGCGCCATATAATATCAAAAAAATCCACGTCGGTATATTACAAAATACTGTCGTTTTAGATAAATATACAACAATGGTAAAGATAAATTTATCGACTTATTTTTTTAGCGTACTACGACGGTATCTATAACTCTAACCACGTTGGTTTGTTCAATTAACGCCGCATATTTAATTTACCATGTCGTCAAGTTAAAATTACCATTGTATTTATTCACTTATACGTCTAACCTTATATCTAAACCGTCGTCTTAATATTAATTTTTTTTACTATTTATTTCTTGGATTTTGGTATCCTACAACAGTAGATCAACATAATGACAAGAATTGAGAATAACCATGATGGTTTATATAGACAACCGCCGACAGGTTCAGATTTTGCTGAGATCCCAAGAGATACAAAATCTTACCAGAGGGAACTCTGTTCCTCATCATAATCGAACCACCAATGTGAGAGAAAGACCATATTTTAGACGTTGATGACATTTGTGTTTTTGTGTCTTTCATATACACAAAAGCACATACGCATCAACATCCAAAAAATTTGCCTTTAAAATTTGACGACTGCAGCCACAGATTTGCATTCATAGAGACAATTTTTTGGAAGTTGATGATGTGTGTGTGCTTGTGTCTTTCAGATACACAAACACACACACACACACATCAACATCCAAACAACTTGCCTCTTAAATTTGATGACGACAGCCACAGATTTGCATTCAGAGAGACAATTTTTTGGAAGTTGATGATGTGTGTGTTTTTGTGTCTTTCAGATACACAAACGCACACACACATCAACATCCAAACAATTGCCTCTAAAATTTGATGACGGCAGCCACAAATTTGCATTCAGAGAGACAATTTTTTGGAAGTTGATGGTGTGTGTGTGTGTGTGTTTGTGTCTTTCAAATACACAAACGCACACACACATCAACATCCAAATAATTGCCTCCTAAGAGGTGAGACAGAGCCAAGGGCAAGAAGAAGTTGGAACCCTAATTGAAAACTGAAACTAAAAGAACTTGTGAAAAAAACTCAATTTATAAATAAATAAATAAATAAAATTAAAATCCACGTCGGTTATATTACACCTACCGCCGTTTAACAGAAGGAATCTATGTTGATTCGTACCAACCCTCTAGCCGTATAAAATACTAACCACGTCGGTTCTGTTAGTTTAACGACGTAGTAAAGACATATTAGGGCGGTTCTTTAGAGACACCACGACCCAAATAACTAAAATGTGTCGTCTTATTCTCATACCGAAAAACCAACGACAGAATCTATTAAGTAACTGACGTAGAAAGTAAAGATGTCGGTACTGATAAACTTACCGACTTGTTATTTAAAATATACTAGGACGACATCTATAACGCTACTGACGCATAAGGTAAACTAACCACGTTGGAAAAGTGTGTGTCGTTTAATATTCATTACCACTGTAAACTACATATTTACCACTGTGTAAAATAATTTACTAGGGTGGTTGTCATTAATAGCATCGTGTTATGAAACGGTTCGTTAATATTTTAAACTTTTCGCCTTTCTTGACCTACAGTTATACTATTTCCACACCCAAGAAAAAATTTCACGGTGCCCTTATTTTTACTTTCCAAAGCGCCGTGTCTGAATCTCATCGACTTCTCCTCCTCTTCATCTTCGTCCCTGAAAAATAATTTTTGTTCCTGTTTTGCAACTCCAAGCAAAAACTTTCATTGCAAGCAAAAGGTAAGCATTTCTCATCTTTGTTCCTTTTTTGCATATGCATATAATCTGTTTTGCATTTCTCATCTTGGTTCCTGTTCATGCGAAAATCATTTTACTTTTTGGATAAAATCTACTGACAAAGAACAAAGTGTCATTGACCACGATGGTAAAATCTACTCTGTTTTTTTGTGTTTGTAGTAAACCAAATGGTCTTGGAACAGTATATGACTTTCATATTAATAAGACGATGGTATTTTATTACTAACGTCGTTGTAATTGAAAACCACGACGTTTGTTGAAAAATATTTTTACTTTTTTCCTGTTGAAAATTATTTTAAGTTTTAAGTTTTTCCATATATAAAGACAAGAACCAAAAGGTTTGGAAACATTGCTCTGTATTTTGTATTTCATTTTAATAAGATGATGGTATTTTATATTTTACGTCGTTTGTAATGTAAAACCACGACGCTTTCTTACCATCGTTGTGAAAATTCAAAATTTACATTGTTTTACTTTCGAACCACATCGGTAGTTACCGTCGTTATATAAATCTTATTGCGTTGGTTGTTTTTAAATTCCTTCATATGAAATTTTATACTACGTCGTTTTTTTATTGACTTTTACTTTATCTTTTCTCTACTTGCAAGTCTGATTTCTCTGTAACCATGGTTTCTCAAGCGCTAAGTAAGGATTCTAGCTTGAACAAAAACCTCAAATCAAGCCCTCGAAGAAGATGAAATTTGTTTCATCTGCTAAGACAGAACTAGGCAGCACGACAACATTTTCTGAGGAGCCAAAGTCTAGTCGTTGTATAAACACAATGCCCTATGTTGTGAAGAGAAAATTGCAGAAAATCAAGCTAGTTATTGAGTACAACAAAAGGGGGAAACCATATGGCCCCGCACATACTGAGATGCAGTCCTACATTGGTGTGGACAAAAAATGGACTGAAATCCCTAAGGATATAAAAGAGCAGATTTGGGAAGCCATTAACATGGCTTATATGGTAGGGCAAAGGGGTAAAAAAATGGTGTTATCATCTGCTGGTAAGAAATGGAAGGATTTCAAGTCTACATTAACAAGGCATCATATCCTTCCATTCATCACTGAGAAGGAAAAGTTAAGACAACCCCCTGAATTATTTAAATTCGTAGAGAAAGCACACTAGGATGCCTTTGTAGCTTCAAGGTTATCCAAACAATTTGAGTCTGTCCATGCTGAATAAGCACAGAGGAGAGAGAAATGCGAATACAATCATCAATTGTCTCGAAAAGGATATGTTGGTTTGAAGGATGATTTGGAAGAAAGCATGCCAGAGGTAGAAATTGATCGATCTACCTTGTGGAAGAAAGGTAGAGAAGACAAACACGATAACATCCCCAATCCAAAGGTTGCGGAGAAAGAAAAATTAATTGTAAGCCTAAATTCACTTCACTCTGTTTTAAATTTGTATTAAATTGCATTGGAATTTTAATTAAACTTGCATATGGAACTAACTTTCTGTTTTTATTAACTTTAATGTGTCTTTGTGTTAATTAGGATAATTGCAAAAACAAGTCAGGGAAGGCACTCTTACTGTCTCTGGAAGTAATGATGTGTTGACTATGGCTTTGGGGCCCAAGCATCCAGGGAGAGTTAGAGGTGTTGGGACTGGGATTTCCACTAGGCAATACTTCAATTTACCTTGTGTACGAGATGTCCTTAAAGAAGAGACCTTGAAGATGGAGGCTAGAACCAAGCAATTGGTAGAAGCTGAGAGGGAGAATTTGCTGAATCAGCCGCGCCAACTAATTCCAAATTTTGATACAAGCGTGCTGAAACTGATAACTATCCAAGGTCCTGAGCAAAGCCCTAAAAATCCAATGTTGGATAAAGCAAGCTGATCTGGGACGCTGGATGTCAGAGCCCTCAATTTTGAGGATGACAATGCCAAAGATGGAGAAAAGCAACAAGAAATGGTAACTTCTATGAACTCTGCATACTACTATTGAAAACCAATTAGACGTCGTTATCATAATTGCAGATGTTAGAAACAACCCACAACGACGTCTTTTATTTACCATCGTCTCAATTTAAATTAGACGGCATTTTCTTTTATTAACTGTCATGTGTATTCCTTACCACGACGGTACGTTTGTGCAATATTTCATTTTGTACAAGTTGTCTTATCTATCTTTCTTTATTTCTTAAAACAGAAATCCAAGGATGCAGAACAGCAAGATGAAATGGTAAATTCTCTGAAATTTGAAATTCTTTCTTATTTGGAATTACATCTGCGTCGCTGGGTTCAATATCATCATTAGATATGACATAAGACGTCGTTTTTTGGTTAATGACGTACTAAATACCATACCACGTCTGTTTTTTTAATATGACGTCGTCGTCATTTAAATACCACGATGGTATGGGGGATTCAGAGTTTGCCAATTTTTTTTTTTCAATCTTTCTTCACTCAATCTGTCTCTCTCTCTCTCTCTCTCTCTCTCTCTCTCTCTCTCTCTCTCTCTATCTGCAATTGATGTTATCTGCATTTCTACTAATGCCTGCTTTTAAGTTTGTAATTGCATTTGTTAATTTTGGAGGGCTCTATTTTCTACCAGCTTAGTAAAATCATAAGACGACAGTTTTTACTTACCGTCGTTTTAACTTCATATTACGTCTGTTTTTTAAATAAACCGTCGTTGGAATTCTAGTACCACGACGGTAATGTGGATTCAGACAATCTTTCTTCACTCACTCTCTCTCTCTGTTCCACTCTCTCTCTCTCTCTCTCTGCATTTCATGTTATTTTTATTTCTGCTAAAGCATGCTTTTAAGTTGATATTGGCAATTGTTAATTTTCTAGGTTTCTGTTTTCTACCGACGTAATTGATACATACGACGACGGTTTTCACTTACCGTCGTGGTTATTTAATTTACACGTTATTTTTGTCTCTTCCCCGTCGTTTTTATCTCAATTACCACGATGTTTAAGTTTGTGTAGTTTACTCTATGATCCACATCAGCACTTATCCAAAATTTAGAAAGAGAACAAAGTACCTGCAAGATAAGCACAATAGCACTTTCATTCAATGGCTACACTTTAAGGTATATATGTTATTGAACGACATATTCAACTTTTAATTTTCTTCCTTTCTATATGTTAGGTTGAATAAAGATATATATGATTAATTTGCAGGTTCAAAGTGAACCTAACGAGGAAGAGCATAACGGCGTATCAGAAAATTTGAGGTGGCTAGCAGCTGGTCCAAGCATGGTAGTGCCATCATATAGGAGCTATCTTATTAATAGTGCTAAATTTAACACCAAGGCACAAGATAATGTGCGAATTGTCCAAAATAGTGGAGTTTATTTACTTGCACATACTATGCAAGTTGCTAGTCCAAGGATAGAAACCCTATTGTCTCCAATATGGGTTTTTATGGTGTTATTCAAGAAATTTGAGACCTTAACTACCAAAAGTTTAGAATCCCAGTCTTGAGGTGTAATTGGATAGATAACACTTCATGCCTTGTAGTTGACGAACTTGGATTTACCTTTGTAGATCTAAGTAAAATTGGACATAGGAATGACCAATTTGTTATGGCTTCTCAAGTCAAACAAGTATTTTATGTTGACGACCCAATGCATTGTGGTTGGTCGGTAGTGTTATCAATTCCTAATAGAGAATATAATGATGTTATTGGTGATGATGTGCTAGGTGGTATTAGAATTGAGTGTGAGCCATTTACTAGAGGGATACCAAATGTTGACACATTTGATGACCTAGTGGGTGAGTTTGGGAGTGAAAATATTAGAGATGGGTGTGAAGATATATGGATTGACTGATTGTTGTAATGTATGACATTAGTTATTTAGTTAATTGTATGACATTAATTAATAACTCTGTACACCATTTTAATTCTTATAACATTTTCATTATGCAGGCTTTGGGCACGACAAATCAAAAATTTTAAAAACTGGGTTAAAGGTGAAAAGTACGACGAGTCATAAAAAAATTGGAAACACAGACGTCTAAAATAAAACCAACGTCGGGTTTTAAAATTCAAAATATCGTAAACCAAAAAAACCAACATCTGAAACTGAAAACACGTCGGTTTATTCTGGCTACAAAACAAAGATCGTCGCATATTCCTAAATAACACAACGGTGTACTACTCCAACGACGATTTTGTTAAACACTACTTCAATGCTTAAAAGCAACAGTCATCTAAAGAGGGAAATAAAGGCGATTCGGTTCCTTTAACTGTGGTGACAGATGTTCGCATGTCAACTAGTCTAAAGCAACGACGTCTCAGAGAATACACACGTCAAGGAGGGTTAAACAAGCGAATTTTAAAAGGACAACCACGTCATCATGTATTCAAAACCAACGTGGTAAGTAATTACAATGTCACGCAGTTGGATCTCATGATGTAGTGGAAAAATTAACCACGTCCTTTGTTTTAACTCCTCCGATGTTGAATATGTAATCCATTTCGGTTCTTTTCCTGTCCACGCCTTCAATATTACTAATAACATCAACCTTTGACAACAGCTTTGTTATGTCGGAATTAAGTAATATTGTGTCATTTTAAATATGTCAGACATCGGTTCTTCAGCAAAAAGCGACAGCTAAGTCTGTCGAAAGGTCTTCTTTGTATAATTTAAAAGACGATTCTCACAAGAAACATATGTGGAATAATGTTAAAATGTCAGTTTTCTCCTACTCAACGACGTGGATAATCACATAGCGGGTTACGCGGATGCGAGACATGGTTAACTCATTTTACAACCGTTACTTGAGCGACAACGACATGTAATATTCTTTAAACATCTGCTGGTTTGTGTGAGCATCGTCTTTTATTTTTTAGACGTCAGTGTCTTTGTTTATTTATCATAGTATATTTTAACCACGACGGTTTCTAGGTTATCCAAGTCTTTTTTCCTTCAATTAGGGACGTGGATAATTATTTGCAAGTCAGTGCTTCTTTTGATCTTGACATGTAACAGTCTTTAGACGTCTCAGCTTTCATAAAAATGTCGTCTAATGTTGTCGAAGATTTCATTTTAGGCTAAATATATAGTAATTACACATCAGTTCGGAATAGTTTTTTGACATTAAATGTGTTAACGACATCAGTTAATAGCCGTCGTTGTTTTATGTATAAAATATGGCGGTCGATTTCACGATGGTTTGAAAACCTTCTAGACGACGGTGGTTTCCTATCGTCTCTTTCGATTTTTATAGTAGTGATAGTTTTAGGGTTGGATTTCAATAAAAACTTACCACATGAGTCCTCCCACTATATTATGATGTTGTTCAAGTTTTGGTCCTGATCCAAAATCAATTTGTCAAAGAAATTGGACACTTCAAGTTCATTTGAAGTTCGTGCGTAGTTCTTACCGTGGTGGGAACATTGCATAGTTTTAGGGGTTGGATGTTACGTACGTTTTGGGCCCGATCCGAAGTCAATTGGTCAAAGAAATTGGACACTTTCAGTTCGTACAAAGTTCGTGTCGTGGCTGGGACATTGCATAGATTTAGTGGTTGGATTTCAATAAAAACATAAAAATGACTCCTCCCACAGTATTATGATGTTACGTACGTTTTGGGCCCGATCCGAAATCAATTGGTCAAAGAAATTGGACACTTCAAGTTTGTACGAAGTTCGTGCTGTGGCTGGGACATTGCATAGATTTAGTGGTTGGATTTCAATAAAAACATAAACATGAGTCCTCCCACAGTATTATTATGTTACGTACGTTTTAGGCCCCATCTGAAATCAATTGGTCAAAGAAATTGGACACTTCAAGTTTGTACAAAGTTCGTACCATGGCTGGAACATTGCATAGTTTTACTGGTTGGATTTCAATAAAAACTTACCACATGAGTCCTCCCACCGTATTATGATGTTACGTACGTTTTAGGCCCAATACGAAATCAATTGGTCAAAGAAATTGGACACTTCATGTTCGGACGAAGTTCGTGCAAAGTTCGTACTGTGGTTGGAACATTGCATAGTCTTAGTGTTTGGATTTCATTAAAAACTAACCACATGAGTCCTCCCACCATATTATGATGTTACCAAAGTTTTGGGGTTGATTCGAAATGAATTGGTTAACGAAATTGGACACTTCATGTTCGTACAAAGTTCATGCGAAGTTCTTACCGTGGTTGGAACATTGCAAAGTTTTAGTGATTGGATTTCATTACAAACTTACCACATGAGTCCTCCCACCATATTATGATGTTGCCCAAATTTTGGGCCTGATCCGAAAGCAATTGGTCAAACAAATTGGACGGTTCAAGTTCGTATTTTGGTGGGGACATTGCATAGATTTAGTGGTTGAATTTCAATAAAAACATAAATATGAGTCCTCCCACAGTATTATGATGTTACGTACGTTTTGGGCCCGATCCAAAATCAATTGGTCAAAGAAATTGGACACTTCAAGTTCGTACGAAGTTCGTGCCGTGGCTGGGACATTGCATAGATTTAGTGGTTGGATTTCAATAAAAACATAAACATGAGTCCTCCTACAAGATTATGAAGTTACGTACGTTTCGGGGCCAATCCAAAATCAATTAGTCAAAGAAATTGGACACTTCAAGTTCGTACAAAGTTCATACCGTGGCTGGAACATTGCATAGTTTTACTGGTTGGATTTCAATAATGTTACATACGTTTTAGGCACTTCAAGACCATATTATGATGTTACATACGTTTTAGGCCCGATACGAAATCAAGCGGTCAAAGAAATTGGACACTTAATATTCTTAAGAAGTTCGTGCGAAGTTCGTACCGTGGTTGGAACAGTCCATAGTTTAGTGGTTGGATTTCAATAAAAACTTACCACACGAATCCAACGACCATATTATGATGTTGCCCAAGTTTTAAGCCCGATCCGGAATCAATTGGTCAAAGAACTTGGACACTTCATGTTCGGACGAAGTTCGTGTGAATCGTACCCCGGTTGGAACATTGCACAGTTTTATTGGTTGGATTTCATTAAAAATTTACCACATGAGTCCTCCCACCATGTTATGATGTTGCCCATCCAAAATCAATTCATCAAAGAAATTGGACACTTCAAATTCGTACTATGGTTGGAACATTGCATAATTTTGGTGGGTGGATTTCAATAAAAACTTACCACATGAGTCCTTCCACCGTATTATGATGTTACCCAAGTTTTGAGCTCGATCCGAAATCAATTGGTCAAAGAAATTGGACACTTCAAGTTCGTACCGTGGCTGGGACATTGCACAGTCTTAGTGGTTGGATTTCAATAAAAACATAAACATGAGTCATCCCACAGTATTATGATGTTACGAATGTTTTGGGCCCGATCCGAAATCAATTGGTCAAAGAAATAGGACACTTCAAATTCGTACATGTGAATCGTACCCCAGTTGGAACATTGCATAGTTTTAGTGGTTGGATTTCAATAAAAACTTACCACATGAGTCCTCCCACCATATTATGATGTTGCCCAAGTTTTAGGCCCAATCCGAAATCAATTGGTCAAAGAAATTGGACACTTCCAGTTCGTTTGAAGTTCATGTGAATCGTACCCTGGTTGGAACATTGCATAGTTTTAGTGGTTGAATTTCATTAAAAACTTACCACATGAGTCCTCTCATCATATTATGATGTTGCCAAAGTTTTGGGCCCGATCCCAAATCAATTGGTCAAAGAAATTTCACACTTCAAATTCGTATGAAGTTCATACCGTGGTTGGAACATTGCATAGTTTTAGTGGTTGGATTTCAATAAAAAACTTACCACATAAGTCCTCCCACCATATTATGATGTTACCCAAGTTTTGGGCCCGATCCGAAATCAATTGGTCAAAGAAATTGAACACTTCAATTTTGTACGAAGTTCGTGCGAACTTCGTACCATGGTTGGAACATTGCATAGTTTTACCAGTTAGATTTCAATAAAACCTTACCACATGATTCCTCCCATCATATTATGTTGTGTCCCAAGGTTTGTACCGTGGTTGGAACATTGCATAGTTTTACTGGTTGGATTTCAATAAAAACTTACCACATGAGTCCTTCCACCATATTATGTTGTTGCCCACGTTTTGGGCTTGATCCAAAATCAATTGGTCAAAGAAATTGGACACTTAAAGTTTGTACGAAGTTCGTCCGAAGTTCATACTGTTGTTGGAACATTGCATAGTTTTAGTGGTTGGATTTCAATTAAAACTTATCACATGAGTCCTCCCACCATATTATGATGTGGCCCAAGTTTTGGTTTTCGATCTAAAATCAATTGGTCAAAAAAATTGGACACTTCAAGTTAGTACGAAGTTTGTGCGAAGTTCATACTGTTGTTGGAACACTGCATAGTTTTAGTGGTTCGATTTCAATAAACACTTACCGCATGAGTCCTCCTACCACAATACAATGTTACCCAAGTTTTGGGCCCGATTCAAAATCAATTGGTTAAAGAAATTGGACACTTCAAGTTAATTCAAAGTTCGTACCATGGTGGGAAGATTGCAAAGTTTTAGGGATTGGATTTCAATAAAAACTTACCACATGAGTCCTCCCACCATATTATGATGTTACCCAAGTTTTGGGCCCATTTCAAATCAATTGGTCAATGAAATTGGACACTTCAAGCTCATTCGAAGGTCATGCAAAGTTCGTACCATGGTGGGAACATTGCATAGTTTTAGGGGTTGGATTTAAATAAAAACTTACGACGTGAGTCCTCCCACCATATTATGATGTTGCCCAAGTTTTGGGCCCTATCCGAAATGGTCAAAGAAATTGGACACTTCATGTTCGTGCGAAGTTCATACTGTGGATGGAACATTGCATAGTTTTAGTGTTTGGATTTCATTAAAAACTTACCACATGAGTCCTCCCACCATATTTTGATGTTGCCCAAATTTTGGGCCCAATTCGAAATCAATTGGTAAATGAAATTGGACACTTCAAGTTTATTCGAAGTTCTTGTGAAGTTCGTACCGTGGTGGGAACATTGCATAGTTTTAAGGGTTGGATTTAAAGAAAAACTTACCACATGAGTCCTCCCACCATATTATGATGTTGACCAACTTTTGGGCCCGATCCGAAATCAATTGGTCAAAGAAATTGGACACTTCAAGTTCATATGAAGTTCGTGCCATGGTTGGAACATTGCATAGTTTTAGTGGTTGGATTTCAATAAAAACTTACCACATGAGTCCTGCGACCATATTATGTTGTTACCCAAGTTTTGGGCCTAATTCGAAATCAATTGGTCAAAAAAATTGGACACTTAATGTGCTATCGCGAGCGATCCGATCATTCAATTCAAACCAAACTTGTAGGGCATGTTTAGTAAAGTGTGTTGAACTTATAGGAACTTTCATATTGGTAATCGGAGGTCGTGGACCCCACAGGATGCTGGGTTGACCATTTTGGGAATTTAATAGCTTATTGAACCTCGGGTCTTTTCAAACCATTCCTCTTGTCAAAAATGTTGAAAATGGGCTTAGGAACCTTCATAAGTTATGTACACGCACTTTTGAGGCCAGGGGTAAGGGTTTTGATTTAACATCTATGGTTGAGCAATCTTATTAATTAAATGTTTTTAATTACTTAAATAGGTAATCTGATTTCATTGAACCCACAGGAAGGACCCCCAAAAGGTTAGGCTAGCTCGGACGCTCAGTGACTGGACTTTTTTTTTCTAAACAAATTTTAAGCAATTAAAGTTTTATTCAATGATCATGAATGAATTATTATGACTTTTACTTTCCAAGCATAAATATCTATGTTTATGTTTAAAGGTTAATGGCTTGGAAAGTATGAAAGGAAGTGATAACAGGACTAAAGAATTTATTAAGAAATAGTAGTATAATTTTTCCACGAAAGGTTTTTAAACCACCATAGGTACCCAAAGTGTTGCCTTCGGATAAAATGTTGCCTTCGTATAAATTGTTGCCTTCAGTTATAATGATATCTAAGAACATTCTAGTTGCCTTCGGTTGAGTTAGCACGCGTTTGACATTTGCCCCATGAGTCTTAGGGATATCCAGACCGTGAGGAGCGAGGATGCGGCTCAAGTTGACCATGTGTCCCCTGAGTCTTGCAAGGAATGTGGCTCGGGTTGACTTTGTGTCACCGAGGCCTGCGAGGATGTGTTGCATTATGTGACACATGGAATTGACGGTATAATGTGGGAAATTAATATAAAGATCATGGAATTGACGGATATACGATGGGTACACCTAGGTGGGAAAGAGATTATTTCTTTACAATGCTTTCAAAAAGGTTTTGATAATTCGATTGAATGCGTGATTAGTTATATATATATATAAATATGCATGTCTTGATTCTTGTACAAATATAGAACATGAATAGAATCGAATTTTCTAAATGTTTTAACATTGGGGTTAGTATGTTAATATCCTTTTTCTTCCAAAACTTTATTTTTGTCCACACACATTTTTAAATGTTTTGTGCCCCCAGGCAGTAGTCGTGTACCAGAGCACCACCACAAGGCGGCCATCACTCATCCTTGCTTCTCTTTCTCTATGTAGGTGGTCTGTCCTTGCAAGTGCACAAGATTGATGTAGTATAGCGTTTGACAAGTCCAAGTATCGTTACGAGGATTCCAAATTAATCTAATATTCGAATACCTAAATTAAATCTAACTAATACATAAGTGAATTTGTAGAGATTGTTGTTGTGAAAGTTTATGAAACAAACAAGAAATTCATAAAAACAATTGAGAATAAAAAGGTTGAATTTTAAGGTTGAAAAACAATGATAAAGGTCTAGGGTTTCGAAATCAACCACAAGCAATTCAAGTTAGATTTCAATGCATTCAACAGATTCTTTCGATTCTTTAGATGATAATTCCCATATCTAAGTCCTTTTCAGGCACTCAGACCATAGTTTTCCTTAAGTGTAAGATTCTTTTCTAGTTCAGACAAAGATCATATATCCAATCCTGCAATCTATCCTGGTTAAGGCATAAATTTAACAAGTTGAATTCATTACGTTCTAGAAAATGAGAGAACTAAGCAAACCATTATTCTTCGTCAAGCAATAATGTAATTCACCACACTTAATCACAAGAAGCTAATTGAATTATATTGTGAGCTCTGCCTCAAATTCATCTTCCAATTTACTAGATGCAAAGCCCTAAGGTGATCAATCAAAGAACTTAAACAAATAGCAACAATTAAATAGTGATTAAACATTCATCTGAAAGAAACTTAGAATCCAATAAATAGCATTAAAAATCATAACTATCCATGCTCGGGCGTCATCCTCGCCCTAGAGAATAATTTAGTTACTCATGTTCAAAGAAAACATAATTGAAAAACTAGAAAACATAAAATAAAACTTATGGATTGTGATGATGCTTGAGAACTTGATGATGGCAGCAGCTCTTTTACTCTCCTTCAAATTCCAGCATCCCCGAACCCTATTTTCTGGTCTTCTTTAAATAAGGAACAAATCCTCTTTTAACTTGGTAACTATCCTTTCCTAGTTTGGCTTCAATTGTCTTTGATTAGTTGGCATCCAAAATCCTACTAAATATAGGATCAGACATCAGAAAATAACTCCACATCCTTGTAGACACTTCCCAAATATAATTGACACAAATTAAACTCCAAGGATTGGACTTCAAATGGATTATTTTGCAAAACCCGCAGAACACATTCTGCCCGAACTGTCTGTACTAAAACGGTCACAACTCTCTTCACACATGTCCAAATCATGAACCGTAAAATTCTACAGAAAGCTAACATCCGTATCTTTCCAACGATATAAGGCTCAACATCTAGTTCACTATGAAGAAGTACAGTATATTCTGTAAAGTTGACTATTCTGCACAGCACATTCTGCTCCTAGGATTTCACATTATATTTCAATCCCAAAATTGCTCCTTTTGCTTGCTTTTCCATCTTTACTCTTCAAACCTAGTAAAACAAAAAACTAAGTAAAAATATACTAAAATCACTCAAGAACATAGCAAGAATCTAGGAGAAAGATAATAAAAATGTACGAAATAAGGGTTATATCAGTAGGATGTTTCCTTGCAACTATTTTACTTTGTACAATTTCTAGAGTAGTTTTGCTCTGACATTGCCCTAGGTTTTCTGTAAGGCCTGAGGCCATAAAGTTTTGTTGTTGGATTACTTGAATTCAAACTTGATGCATGTTGAACGGTTGAGGTTATAAATTGCTTTGCTTACAAGTGTAAAATTTTGGGAAACCAGAATTTACAGGGGAGACTGCCGAATTTTCGGCAGAAGTCAAACTTGAAGTAAATTTTGGTTTTTGTTAGAAGGGCAATTTGGTCAAGTGTGCCCAGCACCTGTCAGGTGTCAGACACGCACATGGTTCGACTCAGATTCCAAAGTGGAATTTAGGTCGGGTCCTGTCATCAAATTTGTAAGAAGTTAGTCCCATAACTGAAATGGTTGTTGCATTGCATATTTTCATTGATTGGATTTCACTCAAAACTCACTAAATGACTCCTCCAACCATATTATGTTGTTGCCCATGTTTTGGGCTTGATCTGAAATCAATTGGTCAAAGAAATTGGACACTTAAAGTTCGTACCATAAATGTAGTGGTTGGACGATTGCATAGTTTTACAGATTGAATTTCACTCAAAACTCCCCAAATGACTCCTCCCACCATATTATGATGTTGCCCAAGTTTTGGGCTCAATCTGAAGTCAATTGGTCAAAGAAATTAGACACTTCAAGTTTATACGAAGTTCATACCGTAAATGGAGTGGTCCGCGCATTGCATAGTTTTAGTGATTGTATTTCACTCAAAACTCAACAAATGACTCCTCCCATCATATTATGATGTTGCCCACATTTTGGGCTCGATCCGAAATCAATTGGTCAAAGAAATTGGACACTTCAAGTTCATACGAAGTTCGTATCGTAAATGGTGCATTGCATAGGTTTAGTGATTGGTTTCACTCAAAACTAACCAAATGACTCATCCCACCATATTATGATGTTGCCCAAATTTTGGACTCGATCTGAACTCAAATGGCCAAAGAAATTGGACACTTCAAGTTCGTACGAAGTTTGTACTGTAAATAAAGTGGTTGTAGGATTGCATTTCCAAGCTATCATCAATTATCAATATGCATAAACATTTAAAATCAACTCAACCCAAATCCGCACAATAAAACATAAATATATCATGCTTGGAAAGTAAAAGCAATAGAATAATAATTCATAAATATTTAATAAAATAATATTAAAAAAAACAACCAAATCACAAACGCCTCCTAACCAATTGGTCCTAATCGGGCAGACTAGGCCCACCATCTAGGTCAGCTAGGCCTGCGGAGCCATGACCTCTAATCTCCGATCCAAAAGTTCCTATACGTCCACAACAGTCCACCAATTAGGTCCCAAAAGTTTCACCCAAATTCGACGGTTGGATCGACATCAAATGCTCGATGATCGATAAACTAGACCTAGAATTGTTGATCTGGAAGATCAGAATGTCTAATTCTACATCTGTAAGTTCCCACACAACCCCAGTTGTACGGGGAACAACATAACTTAAAACGGAATCGATCTAACAGTCCGAACGTATCGAACCCGGATATTGCATAATAGGCGCAATATCCGTTTGATAGTGAAATGGTGACCAAATTTAAATTTGAGCATACCGTCGTGCTCGGGATGACGTGGGGAATATTTCATAACAAAATGGGCCGCCACAATGGAGTCCATGCACCGCCACTCCCTGCCAACAGGTGGCTCGAGAGATTTTTTCAATGACGAAAATCTTCAATCATCGGCCAATACCTATACCCACAGTTCGAGCACAACAAAAAGTAGCCAAAGTGGCCTGAAACAAAGCCAAAACTGCCGACCATTTTGGTGTTTAGATCAAACTCTCAAATCTAAAAAACAACCTAAACCATGTACACAATCAGCAAGAGAACAAGGAGAAGATCGAAATCCATACCTGGATTGATGTCAACGGTCGCCGAAGTTGTCAAACAAGGCGACTGAAAATCTCCGACCCTCTCGGCCTTTTCGAGCTCATGCTATCACATGGAGGGGCTGGGATGGCTGCGCTCTAGCCCTGACGGAATCGCCAGCCTTGGTCGATCATTTTTCGATTGGTCTCGCCTTGAGCCGTGACGGCGCCAAAGCAACACTACCGGGCATTGCGCATAGAGGTAGAAGAAAGAGATCGTAGAGAGAGAGAGAGAGAGAGAGAGAGAGAGAGAGAGAGAGAGAGAGAGAGAGAGAATCCTTCGCGTGGGCTAGCATTTATCCTACTTAAAAATCCAACTTCGCAATATTTACAATTTTGTCACTGCAGTTTCATTGACCAAAATGTCTTCGTTTCAAGTCTGATTTGGGCCCACCACGTGTTTACGAACTCGTGAGCTCGAGCACTACACAATCAAACCAAGAGAATGTCCAAAACTAGCCTCGAACAAAAAGTCAACTCTAAACCACCAAGGAACCCTAAGGTTAAAGTCGTCCTTTCACTTTAGAATTTGAAAATTAAATTAAATTCCGGGATGGGATGTTACACTTATCTTTAGTTTACATGTCTTCTCGTCTTAAGATTCTGTACATAAATAAAGGAAGCAAGTGCTTAAGGGCCCGTCTAGTAATGTTTTAGGAGAATGTCTTCCGAGAATATTTTCAGAGAATGAAAATGAGAAAATGAATTTGCATTTTCAGGATTCGAAAATGCATCTGATAGATTAATTGGAAAACATATTCAAAAAATACAAATAATGAAAACGTGTCTGATAGTACAATTTGATAATAATAATATGCAAGTTATTTTTTAAGGGGGTGTATTGAATTAGGATTTTAATAGATTTTTTTGAAGCTTAAAAGTCTAGTGGTATTTAATTATGATTTATAAGTAATCAATAAAAATATGATGGTATTCAATTAGGATTTTAAAATCATTAATGCAAGTCTGGTGGTATTCAATTAGGACTTTCAAAACATTAAAAAAAGTACGGTGGTATTCAAAAACTTACCGATTTTGAGGTATTTCATTAAATGATGTATTCTGTGAGACTTTTCAGTGGGTGATATAAATACCAAACCCCATAAGAAATCACACCCTATTACATCTGATTTTCACGTTGGTTTGTTTTGGGAGAAGATGAACAAACTTGAGAAGTGAACAACGTTCTCATCTTTTCTCTTCACATGCTTGTTACTATTTTTTTTTTGTCTCTATTTGCATTATCTATGTTGCTTTGATGTAGGCACTAGCCTACATACATCCTTTGCTGTGGAACAGACGAAGAAACCAATCTGTAAAGATTAATTGGTTTGTTGTGCACTGCCCATTCTTTAGGAATAATTTTTCTTATTTATTTATTATCTCATAAAATAGTATTTTATTACTTTTGTAAAAACTGGAGAATAGCTATTCAAATAACGATAGAATGTGCAGAATTGTTAGCAGGGATATATATTTTTTGAGATCAATACGATGCAAGTCATATTGGATATATAATATTTTAAAGATATTGTTGTTGAAAAATGTTTCGTTAGTAGAAGCCACTGGGTGCACAGATGCTTATCATCTTGAGACTTCCTTGTTTTATTTTGATCTAAAACTAGTCTTTCTTGCTTTTTATATTGTAGGGGCTTTTTCTTCCGGTAGCTGTAAATGGGCTGGGCAGCCGTAAAAGGCAGATTGATGACATTGTCCCCTTTGTCTGAGTTCGAAAATCAAGCCCCAAAATTCTTCAAAAGGGCAGTAGAGCCTTAGGAAGCATCTTGGTTATCTTCACCAACCAAAACAACAGCAATTTATAGATAAATTCTTGGCTTGGCATGGCATGAGAAGCTTGTGGCATGGGAGCAAAATTGTCATGAGTTTAGCATTGAAGAGAAAACTAAGTGTTCCTAGGGGAAGGATGGGGTATTAAGGTTGGAGAGAAAGGATTTTGTAGAGAGGTTTGGTTGAGCATGAGGAAAAAGAGAGAAAAAGGTGGCTTGAGTGTTTTTCCGACACAACATAGACTCTGTCAAGTGTCAGAACAGCTTGCCAAGAAGGAAAACTAAGGGAAAAGGATGAGCTGAGCACAAAATTGCTGGGTTTTGGGAGTAAGAGAGGAAGCTTGCTCTCTGATGTGGTTGATGCCTGTTGGGTAGAAGAGGCCCCCTTTTATAGCTGCTGGAAGCTAACATTTTCCAAGAAACCCTAATGATTTCTATCCAATTTGGCCAAGTCTTTCCCTTCATTTCTCCCATCATCTCTTCAATCATCCTTTTTTGGTGAAATCCACCTTACCCATTTGCACAAAATCAGGGATTTTTGGGAGCTCAAGGCCCCCTTTCCTGCCGTTATTTCATACTCCTATTTTCAGCCATCTTTTTTTCTTCTTTTCTCCCATCTTCCAAGGCTAGGTCTGATGAGGGAAAGAAATAGGTATGCATGCTGGTTCAAAGGGTGATCTGTGCTCCAATATCCCTTGGTCATTTGGAAGTTTTTTCTTGAAACTTGCTCCTCCCATGTGCTGGAGCTTCTCAGTAGCTTTTCAGACTTTCCTTCATGGCTTCTGTTTTCCAGCAAAGTGCTGATGGTTTTGCAAGTCTATATTTTATTTATGTGGGCCTTCTAGAACAATGGATTGGCTTATCAAATAAATGGGCCAACTTCACTAAGGTTTGGCTTGAGGTGTTGGGCTTTTTGGTTGAGTCAATAGGCTATTTTGGTTGGGATATTTTCTCTTTGTGCTCACCCACATGTTTGGGCCTAAGAAATGGGCTTGGGTTTCAAGACTCCCAAGCAATCCGGAACCTCCATTTCTCGGCTCATCAATGGGCCTCATGACAACTTATTATCATCCATACCACAACCCACTCAAGCAAGCCCCAGGCATCTTGCATAGCTTGGGCCCACTTAAACTTATGGCTTGATTACGTGCAGAATAATAATTCCTTGCTTGGTTCAGACCAAAAAAAAAAAATAATAATAATAATAATAATAATTCCTTGTTTGGCGTGGCGTGTCGCTTGGCGTGGCATGTGTGCAAGCGCATATGATGAACTTCCGTGTGCCCAAATCGGGTTTCTTCTCGGAAAGGTATCGCATTGGGCCGAAAATTTATTTGGGCCAAACTGTGGATTTTTTGGGCCTCAACATTAGCCCCCTTGATTATTGGGGTAATGAATGTGTATTGAAATGGTCCAAATAATCAATTTCCAGCCCAAAATAAATTGCAATGGCATGGCATGGCATGGGTTTAGGAGCAACTCAAGGATGACCAGTTAAGGGTCTCTTGAAATTACAGCCAGGTCTTTTCCGGGAAGGTAGGAGGGGTCACAATGGTCCCGCTTAAGACCCAATCCTTCTTAAACACCAAGGTGTTGCCTTGAAAAACTTTCCTAGACACTGTAATTTTGGAGGTTACTTACTAGAGTTACCAAGAGTTGACCTATTTTGTGGCATGATATAGAAGAAAATGCTTGGTAGATTAGCTCAAGATCACTACTTAGCTTGCGTGATTTATTTGCTTGAGTGACTAGAGAGGCTTGATTTTTGTGGGTTGCAAGAGTTGCATTGACTTGGTATTGGCATGTATGCTTGGTATTTGGCCTGGTGCTTGGCATTGGCGTGTATGCTTGATTTTGGCTTGATGCTTGGCATTGGCATGTATGCTTGATTTTGGCCTTGTATGCTTGGATGCTTGGCATTGGCGTGTACGCTTGATTTTGGCTTGCATGCTTGGATGCTTGGCATTGACGTGTACACTTGATTTTGGCTTGTATGCTTGGATGCTTGGTTTTGGCTAAGGTAGCATGGTTTAATATGGCTTTTGGGACATTTAGCATGGTGGATGTCATTTGACAGTAGCCAGACGTGCTACTGGATGGTGGGGATCCAATCTTAGAGTTGCGGATGCAATAAGCTTGGTTTCACTATTGTGTTTGAGTTTACAATACCAGCCTCCGAACACTTTGAATTTAGCGAACAAAACTTCGATGAATGTGATATCGTGCGACATGATGGCTAGATATTGGAAGAATGCTTGAAATAGGGCATGCGCTGGAAGGATGTTTGAAATAAGGCAAGTGCTGGAAGAATGTTTGAAATAGGGCATGTGCTGGAAGGATATTTAAAATATGACAAGTGCTGGAAGGATATTTGAAATATGACAAATGCTGGAAGGATATTTGAAATAGGGCATGTGCTGGAAGGATATTTGAAATATGACAAGTGCTGGAAGGATATTTGAAATAGGGCATGTGCTGGAAAGGTATTTGAAACATGACAGGTGCTGGAAAAAACGTGACTTGGCTTGGCATAATTAGTTTGGACTTGCTATGAGGATGTGGATAATCTAATGGTTGAGTTGAATCAAGATGTAGCTTGGTGTGATGAACTTGGGGTATCCCTTCATTGCCATAGTGACAATTTGGCATGATATGGTGATAGCATGGCTTCTTCTCTGTGCTTCCAGCAGCTAGAACTGCCAAGTTCTAATTTTTATGATGATTGTGTGGCCTGAAAAGCTTGATCTTGTGATATCTAGTTTGGTTTGCTTGAAATGGTTGTATCAAGTGAAATGCTTGAGTTGGATGGTTTGTGTGGATTGATTCACAAATGCTTGTATTTATGCATGGCGGGTTGAAGAAGAGATACGGGCTTGAGAGAGCATAAGAGAGCTGGGCGCGTCGTCTCCTTGCTGGCTTGGCCTTCACATGGGCAAAATTCTGTTGCCCCTTCCTTTTGAATTTTTTATTATTTGCAAGTGGCTGCCCTCTTTTCCTTTCATTGCCCAAACCCGTGGGTATTGTGCATCAGTACATAAGTCATATTTCGGAAGCTCGGATCAGAAAACTTCCTTGATGAAAGTTGTTCATCTGCTCGAGTACTATAGCCTGTAAAATTTGTATAATTTTTTGAATTCTTCTGATACCTCAAAGCTGGTTTGTAACTTCTGCATTCATCCATGGCTGGTGAGTTTCTGCATATTCTGCTTCTGCATGTGTTTTTAACTTATGATGCTTGGATGATTGCGCTTGCTTCACAAAATTTGCTCGAAATTATGTTGTTTATAACATATCCAAAATTGAGGATCATCCACCCATTCTAATGCTCTTTGCCTCCATTTTTCTGAAGCATGTTCATGAGTTGATGTTGATGCCTTTGTTGCATGCTTGTTTTCTATGCTTGAATGCTTGAGTTCCTCTGTATTTCTCAGCATTTGTGAACTAGAAATCAAATTCTGAGGTTGAATTTCTGGTTTAGGATCTAGCTTGGTGATAAACAAGAGTCATACAAGCTCATTGGGTAATGCATGCCAAGTGTTTGTCAAAATATCTCAAAGTACCTTGCTGGCTGTTTTTTGAACTTTTGCAATGTTTCTTTTCAAATCTGAGTTGGAGATTTTGAGACATGAAAATGGACTTCTCAATGGTTATGTTGGAATTGGTCTTGCATCACTTGAAGAAAAAATGAATTTTTGGTGGAATAAGGGTTAAGTTGCTGGAGGCCGTACAGTTTCTGCTGCATGGGCTGTTTTAGAAATCTGTTTGACATGCTTCCCTAGCTCGAAATGCAACGAAATTTTGGGAAAATGAATCTTGATATGTCTAGTTCTAATCTGGAAAGTTTGGGATTTGTTGGTTGTAAGCTTGATTTATAGTGATTTTGTAAAGGTGGGATGTTCTAGCTAGGATGGTTGGAAAGCTTGTGTATAAGTTTTGCTTGGCATGCTGCTTTTTGTTGAGAATTTGGCATGTCCTTTCTATTGGCATTGAGTACTGATCTGAGTATTGCTAAAGCATGTTTTTGAGCAATATTGTCGTGAGAGCATGAAGTGGAATGGTATTGTCGTAAGAGCATGAGTTCTTCAATTTGCTTTGAAATGCCCGAATTGCTTGGAATGCTTGAATGAAATGAAATTTCTTGGCATGTGAATTGGTATCACGCCCTGTGAATTTTTTCAAATGCTTGACAGATGAGTTTGCTTGCACTTTGATAAAACTATGCTTCCGGCGTCTCTGTTTGTGTATGAGTACCTTTCCAGGGTCTGATTTTGGCTAACGTATTCTCTTGTTTAGAAGCTCCAAAGCATGAAAAAGCATGAGATGTCTAATTTTCTAGGATTTTGATAGCATGAAAGTGAGTTTTGGTCTCTTGCAACTTGTCTTTGGAAAACATTATGCCTCAATAGTGACTATGCTTCCGACACTCCCTTTTCGTTTACGAGTTCCCTTCCGGCACCTAATCTGGCCAACGTACTCCATTGTTTCTTTTTCAGGCTTGATTGAGAGGTTCCAAAGCATGAGGAATGCCATCTTCTTACTGATTTGATGGGAACTTGATAGAATAAAGGTGAGTTTTTGGTCACTTTCACAGATGTAATGAGTTTGTTGAACTCTCCAGCGTCTGTATCTTTTTTTAAGACTTGATTTAGAGGTTCCAAAGCATGAGAAGAACAAGCTAGTCGTTGAGGTCATTTCAAGTGTTCTTTTAGAGGTGCAATGAGGTTGTTTAATTGTTGTAAGGATGGATTGAAATAGGGTAGAGGCTAAGAAGGTTTGAAAACAAAAAAAAGCAAGTGGTGGAAACAGTGGTGAATGAATGTATATAGCTTGGACTTGGTTGAATATGTGAATAATGTTGAATCACAGCTCTTGGAACCGAGGCATAGCTTGGTTTAGCATGAAAAACTTTGAAGTGCTTGTGCTTGACTTTTTTTTTTTTTTTTAATTGGCAGGAAGCCCCCAAGTCATTTGGAACTGAATTTTGACTCCTCTTTTTTCTTTTTTACAGATTTGCTTGGCACGAAGCCCCCAAGTATTTTGGAGTTTGCATGTGTAGTTCGCTTCAATGGCATGAATGATGGATTTGCCTAAGCCCCCAGCCCTTTTACAAGATCTTGTTTTTCTTGAGAATGAAGATATAAGGCACAAGCAAAAGGCACATGTCAGTAACTCATGTTATGCTTGTTGTGTAAAGCAGATAGCCAATAAAGGAAAAACAAAGAAAGAGGAAATGTTCTTATCTTTTTATTCTCTTTGGTTTATTGCTTCTGGACTTCTTCTTCGGAGGCATTGATGAAGATAACGGCCTGTTCCCCAGCAGAGTCGCCAATTTATGTAGGGGCTTTTTCTTCCGCAGCTGTAAATGGGCTGGGCTGCCGTAAAAGACAGATTTATGAAATTGTCTTCTTTGTCTGAGTTCGAAAATCAAGACCCAAAATGCTTCGAAAGGGCAGTAGAGCCTTAGGAAGCATCTTGGTTATCTTCACCAACCAAAACAACAGCAACTTACAGATAAATTCTTGGCTTGGCATGAGAAGCTTGTGGCATGGGAGCAAAATTGTCATGAGTTTAGCATTGAAGAGAAAACTAAGTGTTCCTAGGGGAAGGATGTGGTATTAAGGTTGGAGAGAAAGGATTTTGCAGAGAGGTTTGGTTGAGCATGAGGAAAAAGAGAGAAAAAGGTGGCTTGAGTGTTTTTCCGACAGCTTGAGAGACTCTGTCAAGTGTCAGAACAGCTTGCCAAGAGAGAAAACTAAGGGAAAAGGATGACTTGAGCACGAAATTTCTAGGTTTTGGGAGTAAGAGAGGAAGCTTGCTCTCTGATGTGGTTTATGCTTGTTGGGTAGAAGAGGCCCCCTTTTATAGCTGCTAGAAGCTGACATTTTCCAAGAAACCCTAATGACTTCTATCCAATTTGGCCAAGTCTTTCCCTTCATTTCTCCCATCATCTCTTCAATCATCCTTTTTTTGGTGAAATCCACTCTACCCATTTGCACAAAATCAGGGATTTTTGGGAGCTCAAGGCCCCCTTTCCCGCGGCTGTTTTAGACTCCTATTTTCAGCCATCTTTTTCCTTCTTTTCTCCCATCTTCCAAGGCTAGGTCTGATGAGGAAAAGAAATAGGTATGCATGCTGGTTCAAAGGGTGATCTGTGCTCCAATGTCCCTTGGTCATTTGGAAGTTTTTGCTTGAAACCTGCTCCTCCCATGTGCTGGAGCTTCTCAGTAGCTTTTCAGACTTTCCTTCATGGCTTCTGTTTTCCAGCAAAGTGTTGATGGTTTTGCAAGTCTATATTTTATTTATGTGGGCCTTCTAGAACAATGGATTGGCTTATCAAATAAATGGGTCAACTTCACCAAGGTTTGGCTTGAGGTGTTGAGCTTTTTGGTTGAGTCAATAGGCTATTTTGGTTGGGATATTTTCTCTTTGTGCTCACCCACATGTTTGGCCTAAGAAATTGGTTTGGGTTCCGAGGCTCCCAAGCAACCCGAAACCTCCATTTCTTGGCTCATCAATGGGCTTCATGACAACTTATTACCATTCATACCACAATCCACTCAAGCAAACCTCAGGCATCTTGTGTGGCTTGGGCCCACTTAAACTTATGGCATGATTAGGTGTAGAATAATAATTCCTTGCTTGGCGTGGCATGTCGCTTGGCGTGGCATGTGTGCAAGCGCATATGATGAACTTCCGCGTGCCCAAATCGGGTTTCTTCTCGGTAAGGTATCGCATTGGGCCAAGAATTTATTTGGGCTAAACTGTGGATTTTTTGGGCCTCAACATATATAATACTAATAAATAGTTGACGGTGGAATGACTAGAAGAAGTTCATCAGTAGGAAATATCCTTGCGTTAGGATGCTTTATTTCTTGGTTTGAATGCGTAGTGTTTGGGTCTTCTAGTCCCACTTGGGAGAAAAGGACCACTGTGCTACGATTTTTTAATTTTTTAATTTTTAATTTTTAATTTTTGATAAAGATGAACTTTCATTGATAAAGACCAAAGAGAGGTGATATAGAACCACCGAGACTACACAACATGAAAGTTTATTTATGAAATTATATGAAAAATAATGGGTTTTATTACGTCTTGAATAACTTTGTTTTCCTTAAGCCATGTCTAGTTGCTACATGACATTATTGTTATTACTTTTATCATTTGGTTATTAATCCATGTGACATAATTAATTCATGTTATTATATAATTTTTATTTCATATGAAATTCTAGAGCAAATCTTTTGATTCTTTGGAGAATAGAAAAAATTCTTAAGTGAATCAAAAGAGATCATGTAATTACAATCTATTAAAATCATAAGTAAAATCTTGTAATTACAAATCCTGCTGAAATCAATTACATTAAAATCATGTGATTACAATCTATTAAAATTCTAATTGAATACATACCCCTAAGTATATTTTTGCTAATTCTTTTATTTTATTTTAATTCTGATACTTTTTAAAGGCTAAAATTATTATAAACAATTTTTAAAAATGTATAATTTAACGAATAAAAAATTCAGATTTTTTTTTTATCTCCTTTTCTTCTTCCCCTTTTCTTCTTCCTTTCCTTCCCGATCCCAGGCCCGTTTCTTTCTTCCTCTTCTCTCCTTTCTCTTTTCTTCTTACTTCCCTCTTTTTCACTCTCTTCATGCCGCAGCACCCACTCCTCCTTCCTCCGAACCTCGATTCTCTCTGCTAAATATACCTCTCTCCCCCACCTCTCTCGTTCTCTCTCTCCAAAAGCCCATCTCATCTCTCTGGAATTTGGTATGTATATTGTTGGGTTTGATAGGCAGATTGGTTGGGTTTGATGGTGGTGGTTCAATTTGGTATGTATATTGTTGATGGTGGCATTTGATTTTCGATTTGGTACAGGTGGTGATGCTCTGGGTTCGACTGGGTGGCGGTGCTCTGTTTGTTGAATCCATTCTCTTAAAATGAAAACATCAAAAAGATGTTTTCAGAATTATAACTAAAAGGTTGAATACGGATTCAGAAAACGTTTTCTGCGTTCTCTCAACCTCGCCACCTAACGCAAATCTCAGGTGTTTTCTGAGAATGAAAACAGAAAACGAGTTCCAAAAACACCACCGAACAGGCCCTAAGATTCTGCTAATATCTACCTCTCAGTATGAAGACAACTAGAAAGTCAGAGCAAATTGGAGTTCAAATATCTACAAAAAAGGAGTTGCCATAACAGAGACGTTTGGATATCAGTAAGGATGTTGATAATGCTAATAAAAACCTTCAACACAGAGAAAAAGCCACTGGGCAAAAGAGGTTCTATTGCTGTTGAATGAATAAATAGTAATTTCCTACACGATCCCATCTATTCTCCATTAATTCATACTTTTCTTCACAAAAGACTTTGAAACAGAACCTAAATTTTCAAACTCACTTCACAATGCTCTCCTAATCGCCTACCATCTAAAAGAGAACAAAAAACATGTAGAACTTTACAAATTGGACTCGTCATAGCAGGTCACTTCCTCTATATACAAGAGTATTCAGCAAGAGATTGTAATGCATCTTTACATCGGATAACCAAAATCTTGATACCCCATTGAACCCCCTTGGTCAGGCAAATGACCCTGCGGCTGTTGCAATGGAGGCTGTTGAGCCGGAACACCAGGTGGAGGAATCCAATTTCGATCAGCAGGGGCAGCTACCGAGTTACTTTCTACAGTGGTTATGTCGTGAATGCTTGATCTTTTCCTTTCCTTTTTCACTGAGCTTTGGCGAAGAAAATACTTCTGGGCATGGCTAGCCACTTGGGTTGGTGTTCTTGTCACAACCACATTCCTCGAAATGCTCCTCCAGTCGCCCTTACCAAACTTTTTTAGTCCAATTAGAAATAACCTGTTAGAATACAAAAAGAAAATCAGGTGCTGAAACATGAGAATTAAACTGGCAAGTAGAAATGTAATTTTGGATCAGTATCTCCCAAGATAACTGCATCATCTATAAATCTGTAGTAGTAATACAACATATTTCCCATTCCGGGAAAGTAAAATATGCAGAAATTATAAGTATATAATTGCACCATCAACACCCAAAACAAATATAAGATTATCATGAGAATAAAACCACAGATTTAAGGATTGTCAGTATCGATGACCTATCAATGAAAAATGATTCAATTATGTAAACCTTACAGATTACTGAATAAGTTAACACTCAAATGCCAGAAGAGCATCATATTGAAACTCTTTTGTGTCTCTAAAGTCAACATGGTAACTTTACAAGCATTTATTTTTCCATAATTCACAAGGATTATTTAAAAAACAACAAAGTGACTTCAACAGTTTACAAGCATATAGCTTGTATGAAGCACGAAATTCAGTTACTTGAAATCCCCAAATGAAGAGTTCCATTGCCATCTGGTCTTCTATATGTCCTCTTGAAATGATTTTAGACTGAATACAGAACAGCAGTTGCATCCTCATTCCAATTTTAGCAACAAAATCACATTCTAAATAGGGGCTTGCCAGCTCAATCATATGTGATTAATGAACTCTACCTTCGGTTCAGTTTGGCAAAAACTTTTTCAAGAACCCAACAAACTCAAATTTTGAAACAGCAATGTAGAGAATCTACCGCAATACTACTTTGAATAATAAAACAATAAAGATTTGAGACATTTGAAATAAACCCACTGCTACAAGTCTGATAGATATTTTTTTAGGCTATTCCTATTTGACTTAGAAATTTTAATTACAATAAACAAAAGAAGCAGAAGAGTTCCTGCCTCAAATTTTCAACTCCCAAACGAAGGCCAAAAGAGGTGTGGACTATGAAAATCAGAAACAAAGAAATACAAATCATTCATAGAATTTGTACACTTTGGAGAAGCAAAAATCAATAAATCCAGCAAAACCCAAATTAGGTACGATAAAGTACCTAATTAAATGACCATGAAAACCAAAATATTGTCTTTCTTTGGTTGAATTGTTCGATTAAAGGAACGATAAAGCAAAACCCAAATGCTAAATTTCTTCCCAGAATTAAAAATAAAAAATTAAACGAAGGTAGAAATTCAGAAATTACTTGTGTTCTTGTTCAGTCCAAGGAGTCCCCTTCTTCCTCTCGGGCTCGCCATGCTTATTGAGCTTGGACCCGAAAGAGATCTGACTAGCCGTATCCCAACCGACCACCGAGTCATCAGCGTAACTCGGCAACTCGACTCGGCCCGAGTCAATCTCCAACACATCGTGAACCAAAGTTTCGTAGTGCTCCAGAACCTCCTCGGGAGTCTTGCCTGGAACCTCCTCGGCGATCCTCTCCCACCGATCGGGCAAGTCCTCGGAGAACCTGACCAGCGCCTGCTCAAAGAGCTTGTCCTCGAACCGAGTCCACGGAGCCGACGCCGACTGAGCCATACTCGACCAACACGGCGCCGTTTCTTGGAACATTTGTGGTTTTTTGGTTTTCTTTTTTTCTTTTTTTTTTTTAATTTCTATTGTTCTGTTTTGGTTTTGGTTTAGGAGGAAGACTGATGAGACGGGGTTTCTTGGAGATTTCGCATGTAGGGGTTTGGTGGGAGATTTGGAGAGGTTGTGTTTTTATAGAGGACGGAGAGAGAGAGAGAGAGAGAGAGAGAGAGAGAGAGAGAGAGAGAGAGAGGTTTTGGATTGTGAAGGCCGCGATATTTTTATAATTTTTGGGTGCTGAGAGAGAGAGAGAGTCTAAAGACCAACTCAGACTTCGAAATCAACACGTTTTTTCCCTTATTGGTGTTTTACTATTTGTTTCATGTCGTTTCGAGCTGTACTAGTGCCAAATGTATGCGGCTATTTTTTGCTTCTTTTACTTTTTTTTTTTTTTTTTTTTAAAGGAATTTACGTTAATAGAAAATTGCTTCTGAGGTGGATTAATAGAAATTCCTTTGGCCAATAGGGTATAGGCGAATGAAAAAGAGTATTGATTTCATACAAATAATATCAGGTTCAAATCACATACACCTTTAGTCAGGAACGAATCTATGTTATAGCCCATATGAATTTTTTCAACTTATAAAAAATGTGATGTAGTATTTACACACAACCAAAAAATAATAAAAAATTAACTGATAATATCAATAATAAATGAATAATTAATTATTTTTAATTCTTTAAAGACTTGAAAGGTGCAACTTAAATAGTTTTATTTTGTATTTGCATTGCATGTTTATTTATTATTTTCCTTTTTTACTAGCTTCTATCTTATGTATTAGATGCAGTTTGAGGGGTATATGGCTCATTATCTCCTCTTAACGAGGTGTATCATTTTTTGTTATCAATAAAATTTGCTCGTGTAGTTGAGTTTCTTTTTAAGGCAGTCAAATTCATTTTAAAATCCTTTAGTAGTGTGTTTGTGAGAAGCCACTCCTCTTTGTATTTAGGCTAAATAGAAATTCCTTTGGAAATCCAAGCTAAAGAATTTTTTTCATCCATAGTCCACATGTAAGTATTTAGGTCCCTAAATAAATATTTTTTTGAATCCTTAAAGATCGTAAATATTTTTTTAGCCTAAAATCATAAATATTTATTGATAAAAGAGAATCATATTTATAGTAAGGGTGATTTTATTTGAATCCCACAATCGGCTCTCTTGACCCTACACTGATTTTAAACATGAATAACCTATTTTACCCTAATATATAATTACCGTTAAGAATAAAAACTTAAATTTGCTCACTACACTCCACATGCATTCTTGCAACCCTAGTCAGACTTATTTGTCAAACCATCATGTTCCTACAACCCCAACAAGGTTTATACGCTTATATTTGTGAAAACATACCTATTATTTATTCATGAAGGGTGAGACTGAAGTTAGGGAGGCTTCGAATAAGGCATGAGTTAATTTTTTTGGCATTTTCGAGTGTTGAGTTGCATGGTAATCGCTACTTATGTTCGGCAGACCAGTACCAAATGCAATTGGAAAATTCAGTGGGCTTCTACTGAAACATTGAACCTATTTGGTTGTATGTGATCGACTGTTAACTTAGGATACAGTGGAGTTCCTGGGAATGGGTTCGGTATCGTATGACTGAACTATACCAAGCGTGTGTGGATGAGTTTAAACAACTTTCGGGAGTAGAGAATGTAGCTATTACGGATACAGTGATCATAATGCCTGAAGAAAATGCACTCGCTACGGATACATTGACCCTTAATACTGAAGAGATTATAAATTTATGACACTTGAGATACTTATTATTTTTGTATTGTCAAAAGTTGATATTGAAGATGTATCTTTCCCTTTAAAATAAAGCCCGTTTTCTTATGCTTTCCTACTGTTATAAAGCCCATTTGCTACTTTTTAAAAAATAAATAAAAAAGACATTAGAGCATCTATAATGGGCTCCCTAAACCACATCTTTAGACAAATTTTAGGGAATAATCATAAAAATGCAACTCTAACCACGCTCCATATTCACCTCCTAAAATAGGGAGTCCTCTAGGAGCTCCTAAATCTGAGGAGAGAGAAAAGACTCCTAGTGGCTCCCTATAATTTAATGCTACTTTATTTAATGAGTATTTCAAACCTGTATTTAATGTTAACTATTTTTTATTTTATTTTTTAATAGAGATGGACCAATCAAAAAAGAGTTATAGCATTTATGACTCTCCAAATTAGGGAGTATGGTTGGAGTTAAAATTTTTTAGAGAGCTCCTAAAATAGCTTTATTATATTCTTAGCCAAATTTTAGCTAAGAAATAGAGAGTATTATTGTGGATGCTCTTAGACCATAAATGCTGAATAGATCCTTATTGATTTAGTGGAACAGTATCGACAAACAATACTAAAATTTGGTACAAAGCTACTAAAAACGGAATGCATCATTATAATTTGGTGGAACACCGACAAAAAATTCTCAAAACACCCAAAGTACCATGAGTTCTAATACAAACATAAAAAAATTTCTCAAAACAACCAAAGTACCATGAGTTCTAATACAACCATGCTAACAATTTAGTTATCCGTGACATGTAAGAATATTTTATAAATATTCTGTGTGGCCCACATGAAGTGACCTATGTGGTAAATAAATTGTTTAATTGGTTTAATAAATATTATTCATAATAATTATATTGGTCAAATAAAGAGAAGCAATTTCCTATTATTACCGTGATGGGTGGTAATTGATTATGGGCTTCACTAGGAAATGGGTCCTCTCTCTGCTTATAATAGTGCACATACTCATCTTATGTGTACACTGATGAAGACACGTATTAGGGTTTTCTAAACGTGTAAAAGGCTAGAGAGAGAAATCTATTTCCTCCACACTGACGGCTCGCCTACGGATCGCTCAAGACAAATATCTTGATATGGTAGAAAACTAATCATTCAAGGTATGTATGTAATTTAAGTCTAATTGAATTTCCGCCTAATGCTATTGTGAAAATCATGAAGTTCAAGATCTTGGGTCATGGATTGGGTTCTTATGGTTTTACCCAATATTAAGTTTACATGACAACGTTGATATGTCATGGTAGAGATGGCTCAGTAGGTTCGGCATCTACCTCAGCATTAGTATCAAGAGTAGCAGCTACATTCTAAACCTCTATAGTATCCTCGGAGTAGTCTGGGGGACCATGCTAGGGTTGGTCCTCTTGAGAGGCTAACCTAGCCACTCTATGTCTCTTGGTTGAGGCTATGGGACGCTCTCTATCAGGTTGAGATGATGCAACCTCAATAGTACCTCTACTAGTCCTCTTCATATATGAAAAAAAAAATATTAAGTACAAACTCAATAACAAATTCGATAGACTATTGTTGAAAACACAAACGATTACGATGGTAACCCACCGAAAGTTATGGCTATTTTTGTAAGACCAGGCTCAAACCCATACATACATTTTGAACAAAATCACAACCATGAATACATCTCTATACTCTAAAATATATCCAATTTCTGAAATATCACTCATAAACATAACATTATAAAAGGCTTACCTGCATTCTTCATGACCTTGGATTGGTGGCGTCGTTCTTCAAGACCTTGGAGTTCAAAGCTTGGCGTTTCGAAGGTGATGTGCAGTAGAAGTTGCCACCTTTTGGTGTAGTGTCGTTTGCGATAGGGTTTAGGGATACACACGATTTTATAGATCAATGGGGGTTAATTGATGACGTGTAAAAAAAAAGTGTGTGATGTTTTTAGGTTAGTGAGGGTGTTCACCCGTTTTAGATTTGTTCCTGTGATGGTAGAGTAAAGTTTCCCATTGTCTTGAAAACCATTTGTGGTCAACAAGTTAACTTTCTTTTGTGTATGAGCGTGCCACTACTAGCAATAAAAACCCTAGCAGACTTCTTTAAAAATGGATAACTTGCACCTCAAGTTACTGATTTCTAAACAAGCGATTGTGAATTTGGGTGAGGAATATCTCCCAAGTAAGTTCTTTTCTTGCCTCAGACTGGTGAGGACTTCACAATTTTTCACAAGAGACTGGTAGTTCGCCTGTAATGAATGATAAGAAAGTGAACTATTTTCAAGCAGAACTGCCTTTTACAAAACTCAAAAGGAAAGACTAACTCTAAAAAAGACAAAAAAAGCGTTGGACTTCAATTTCGCCTGGATAGACTCTTCCGATCCGGGCCGGACTGGGTATGTCTATCTTTGGATTGGATTATCAACACCTTTAACTATCAAGTTTCAGTTGTAAATCGATACCAACGTTCGAGTTTGGCAGAACTTTAATCTATTTCAAGCCCTGGATGGCTTTTTGAAAGGGCAAAATTGGAACCTCTTCACCGAAGGCGTATGGTGGATTTGATGATTACCGAGCCGAACCGCATCAGTAGTACATGTTCTCGCTTGATCAGGGCTCTCCATAAATTTGTTGAGGTTTTCATATTTGTAAAAACCCAGACTTTGCTTGATTTGGCTTATGCTGAACCAAATTTATAACGAGAGAAATTTCGATTTGTATGACTATTTCTCTGAACTGAACTAAAGTTAGAGATTCTAAATTTATAGCTAACTTGTTTCTTGTGGCTCAATGAGCTTTGGTTGCTTCAATGTTTTTGAAGGTTTTTTTAGATCAAGTGATCATTTTGAGTTTTTGTTTTTGATTGATTTTTTGGTTGTCCTTTGATCTGTTCACCTCCTCTCATATTTATAGAAAATGCTGGAGTGAGATTTCTAATCTTTTAATAATGGGCGGCAGATTTTCTAAAAGCAAGATCTTTTTATATTAAATGTCAAAGAAAAGGGGAATTTTATCTATTTTGTCAAAAAGGCCATCAACAGTCAGTTCTTATGGTGATCAATTCTCTGTTTTTAAAAGAAAACCTAATCCCTTTTTTGACCTTTAACTGCTCTTTGTAAGAATTCAATCTGCCGTGATGGTTAGTTCTCTTTTCTTGATAAACAACTCTTTGCTCCCTACTTATCTCTTTAGAAAATGTAGTGTACTTATCCCTTGGAAATGATGTCTGCTCTGATGCATATTTTTTTCTGTATATAGAAAGGGATTTTGATCTTCTTCCTTGATCTGTAAATACTGGAGAAGTCATCCTGTATAACCTGCCTTCATTAATTTCCCGTCAAGTCCCTTGTAATAATTGAAATTGTTGACTTTTCAAAGTCAGGTAGTCACGTGGGTTTCTTGTGAGTAGACTTTAAAAATCCATTGACTTTGCACTCTGGAATTGAGATCAATGGTGAGAAATTTAAAAGCTGGGTCCGATCTAATTCTTCTTAGAATTTTATCGACCTGCTTGGTGATGATTTTATTTGTTCTTTGTGCTCTTCTAACCTCTGCCAATTTTGCAAAAAGACATGGGCCTCTTAATGTTTGATTTGGGCTGCTTTTGGAGTCAAGGCCCAGTCTTCTGTTTTTCTGTTTCAGGTTCCTTTGTAAAAAATGGGCTGGCGTGTGGATTTTTTGGCACAAACAGAGGGTAATTTAGGAAGAAATAATAGGTGTATAGAGTAATTTTAAATTTCATTAAAATGTTATGGGGTGTAAAGAGTATGTGGGGTCAAAAGAGAAGATTGTGGGGTTCAAATAAAATCATCCTTATAGTAAACTAGGGAAAAAAATATGTTTTATATTCTTTTTTTTAGGGTTAATTTCAATTTAGTATCTTGAACTCTTATCAGTAAGGTATTTTTATCCATGCACTCTCAATTTTAACCATTACATACCCTAAATTTTCAATTTTTTTGCAATTTGGTTTTGCTGTTAGTCTTACTGTTAGATTTCTATTAATTGCTGACGTGGCATATGCGGGACCCATCTTTTAAAACTAAAATGACTTAAAATATTAATAAAATATATAAAAAATAATTAAGAACAAAATAATAAAACCTTATCCCCATCCCGACCCCTTCCAACCTCTACGAGCATTGCCACCAGAGGGCCCAAGGGGGTTGGGGGCAAACCCAAAAACAAGTTTCCAAAGAACAACAATCGCCATGGCAAACAGTGGGGCCACTTAACTGGCAAGCCCGAGGGAAAGGTGGCCCGAGCCCACCGGGTTGAGCTAACGTCGCACTGCTTAAATTTTTAATCGCGCGTGCAATACACGCTACCGGTTTAAAAATTTGACGCGCGCCAAAGGCTCCCGCCAATGGTAAGATTACACATGTCGCATGTCGGGCCATCCGACCGCTTTTAAACTTATCCAACGGCAGCCATTTTTTCGAGAATAAAAATCAAACAAGAACCCCAACGGCTCTATGCCACGCTGAAGCTCCTGGCGCCCGATTGGTTTTTTCCAAGAATCTAACGGCAGCAATTTTTTGGCCAAAAAAATAGAAAAAAATAGGAAAAAATTTAAAAAAATACGAAAAAAATACTGAATTTTTTTTCTATAAATACCAACCAATACTCTTCACTTTTAACACCAACTCTTCATACATTTTCTTCTCATTCTACTATTTTTCACTTTGTAGTCAAATTTTTTTCACTTTCAAGTTGTTTTTTTCTCTCTTTCAAGTTGTTTTTTTCTCTTTCAAGTTATGGGTTCTTCTAGTGAAACCGGTGGAGGAGCATGGAGCATGACGGAAGATATTAGCTTGTGTGAGGCTTGGCTCCAAGTTAGTCATTGTCCCGTAATGGGCAATGAGATCAAATTCTGTCATATGTGGAAAAAAATTCATCAGGATTTTTGTGAAAGGGTAATTGGTTCGACCCGTACGGATCAAGCATTATCTAGTAGGTGGAAAATTCTTAATAAAGAGTTGGGAAAGTGGAGAGATGCCTTGACAAAAGCGATGAACAACCATAGAAGCGGGCAAAACCTAAGCAGTGAGGTAAATTATTTGTAATTTTTTTCTTTATTAATTTCTATGTCATATTATATTTTATTTAAATGTTTCTTGCAATTTATATATTATGTTAATATTTATTGTATTTCCAATATTAATATGAATGTTTCTTGCAATATTTATATTTTGTTTTGCATTTCTAATAAATGGTTAAAGTTTCTTGCGTTTCCATTAATTTTTTTAATACTTGTTGCATTGCTAATATTTTTTTTAGTTTCTTGTATTTCCTTTTTTTATTTTTATTTTTATACTTGTTGCATTGCCAATATTTTTTAAAGTTTCTTGTGTTTCCATTATTTTTTTGTTATACTTGTTGCATTGCCAATATTTTTTAAAGTTTCTTGTGTTTCCATTAATTTTTTGTTATACTTGTTGCATTGCCAATATTTTATAAAGTTTATTGCCTTACCTTTTTTTTTTTTTTTATATATAGATTATGCAAGCACAAATGTTTTTTGGTGCTACTGGGCAAAGGGAAAAAAGTTTCAACCATACCCTATGTTGGGAGGTGGTGAAGAATTGTAAGAGATTCCAAATTATTCTAACGGGTTCAACGATAGTGTTGAACGAGATGCCACTCCATGAGACACCGACATCGGATTCACCTATGGATTCCCCGATGAGTCAAGACTCACCTCTCGAAAAAGAGCCGAGGCCTATTGGGAGAAAGGCGGCGAAGGCGAAGAGAGGGAGTAATTCTACCAAGAATACATCTAAATATTTGGAGGAGCTTTCAAAGATGCAAGCCATGAGAATTGAAATGGATATGAAACAACAAGAGCACGATAGAGCAATGGAAGTAGAATATGCAAAAGAAAGGGAGTATGTACGCCAAGGAAAGATTGAAAAAAATGATCAGGAAACCATGGCTATGGATACAACCCTATGTCCCCCGAAACAAAACAATATTGGAAGTTAGAACGAAGGGATGTTATGAGACGAAGACTTTTTCGTGAGGATGGACCTAGCAACACGGATTGGTTAAATGATCAAAACCATTAAGTTAGTTTGCTTGCCTTTCATTTCATTGTACCATTAAGTTAGTTTGCTTGCCTTTCATTTCATTGTATTTTTTGTTTTGTTTAAAAAAGTAGTTGTAATTCATGTATTTTATTTTATGAGTTGTATTCATTTTCTTTTAGTGAATGAAGAAAATATTCAACAACATTCCTTTTTATTCAAAACATTCCATACATAAATAGCAACCCACAACCAAAGCATAAAAAATAAACAAACCACAATCAAAGCATAACAAATACACCAACCACAACTAAAGCATAAAAAAACAACAAAGCATAACTAAAAATACAACATAAACATAATACATTAAAAACACATCTTCACTTTACTTTATTGTCCTTCATTGCCTTTCACCGCCCACAAATGCTCCATCAAGTCCATTTGACGGTGTTCATGAATATATGACGATTGCATCTCCGTGTAGCGCTCAATCATCCGATGCATGAAACTATCATCTCTAACTAACGGATCATGTTGCACTGGTTCTCCATTTGGCCCCATAGGTTTTTCATAAATTCGTGTTAAGGCGGTGTTCATTGCATCTGGTTCATACTCATCTTCAGCAGCATCATAATCATACTCATCTTCCACAATCATATTGTGGAGGATGATACAAGTCATCATTATACTCCTAAGCACCTCCTCATCAAATAGACGTGCCGCTCCCCTAATAATTGCCCATCGGGCTTGAAGGATACCAAAGCACCTCTCCACATCTTTTCTGTACCCCTCTTGATAGGCAGCAAAAAGTTTTTCCTTGTGGGATCGGGGATGTGGAATTGTTTTCACAAATGTTGTCCACCTCGGGTAGATACCATCAGCTAGATAATACCCGTTCTGGTAGACGGTATTATTAATTTGATATGTAATAGTTGGGCCTTCACCTCTCAAAACATCATTGAACACCGGGGATTGACCCAGGACGTTCAAATCATTTTGAGAGCCGGCAACTCCAAAGAAGGCGTGCCAAACCCATGTATCAAAACCAGCAATCTGCTTTGAGGATGATGCTTTTCGCCCTTTCCGATTCCCATAATCCCCTTGCCAAGCAGATGGACAATATTTCCATTGCCAGTGCATGCAGTCAATGCTACCAATCATTCCAAGAAATCCACGAGACTCAGCTTTTTGTAGAAGCCGTTGCATGTCCCTGGGCATAGGTCTGCATGGAGGTAGTCCTCGTGTACTGATTTTCCATGCGATCACAAAATCGCACTAAGCTCTCCAAAATAGTGGACTTCCCCATCCGGGCAATCTCATCCACCTGATCAGCAGATGACCCATACGCCAACATTCAGTATCACATTGTGAGCTTTTGCTCGGGAAGCAGCCCCAAATCTCCAGCACAATTTTTCTTTTGAACAAAGTAGTCATCATAATTGCAAATATCATGCATGACTTTATTGAAAAGATGGGGTTGCATTCTATATCTTGCTCGAAAATGAACATCAGAGTACAGAGATTGTGGGATAAAATAATCTTCCATAAGATTCTTACCCCGAGAATGTCTATGTCTGTCCACATTCGGTGCCCGGCCTTCTCGTGAACCACGGCGGCTCTGGTTTTCTTCCTCCAAAGCAATGGCCACACCAAGTTGCTCATCTAGTTCTCTCTGCGCCCTTTTGCTTGCAGCTCTTCTACGCATTCTTGCTCGCCTTTCTCGCTCTTGCCTCTCTAAAACCTCTTCCATGTCGTCTGACATTGAGAATAGAGAATAGAGAATGAAATCTGAAATATGATAAATGAAATCTAAAATATGAGAAATGAAGATGTAGAGAAGATATGGTGTGAGAGGTATGAGCTAAGCCTCTGCATTTATAGAAAAATTTAAGCAGATAGAGATGACACGTGCAATTTTAGAGGGTGAAAATCTTATCTCAAATTTGAAATTACATGAAATTTGAAATTTAAAATTTATCTGGAATTTGAATTTTGAAATGTATCTGAAATTTGAAATTTGAAATTTATCTGGAATTTGAATTTTGAAATGTATCAAATTTGACATTTTGAATTTATCTCAAATTTGAATTTTGAAATTTATCTGAAATTTGAAATTTATCTGAAATTTATCTGAAATTTGAAACCAAAATCTGATCCGATATGAATAGTATTGACACATAGGAACCCAAAAATCTTATCCGAAAATATTATCCAAATTAATTGTTTAAGTAAACAAAGTTGTGAAAAAAAAAAATGAATAGTATTTGCCATGGCAAGTTCTTGCATTCTGGAACACAATTTTTTTCTGCGCGACTATTCACATGAATAGACTACTTACTCGCCACGACGGCTAACTGGAAGTGCTCTTACTACCCCAACTCAACCCCAACCACAGGACGTACCCCACGCCACAATATGCTACTCCTCTGCAATTGGAAGAGAAAGAAAATCCACCACCCAACAACCACATGAACCAAGAGCTGGGATTTGTCCGAAGAAAGAAGACACAAAATAGAAATTGAATTCGAAATTTTTTTTTCTATGTTCCCAGGAAAATCGGATCAGCAGAAACGCATGCCAAAGAAACCATTCCCCATCCCCACCCTTCCACCCAGATTCCGAAGCCATCAAAACCCTGACAGTGGGGGGTAACGAACTGAACCTCTCATTGCTTATTTGAACCGCGTCGTCGAAAGCCACTACGAATAGGGCTTGGGGAAAAGAGGCGTTACGAATTTGGTTGGGTTATGGAAGGCCTTGCCTTTTTGGGGATGAATCTAGGCAGTGGGCGCGAAAAAGAGAGTTGAGTAGCGGGTAGGTTGGCTGGTTGTTAGTGGCGGGTTGGGCGGCGAGGCTGGGACTTGGTTGGGGAAGGAGACTTTATGTTTTTCATGTTCGTTTTTTTGTTTTTTTGTTTTTTTGTTTTTGTTAGGGTTTAAGGTTGTCAAGGTCCATAACCTTGCTTGACCTCATCCTTGAGGTCCTGCCATGGCGTCTTCTGTCTTCGTGGTTGGGTAGTGCTGGGTGGTGTGGCTGAGGCTGTGGGGGTGGAGCTAGGAATTGGGGATCGGGGAAGGGGGTAGCTGATGGGGTTTTATTTTAGGTTTATAAATCTTTTCCTTTTGTAATTATTTTTTAATGTTTTAAGCCATTTAAGTTTTAAAAGATGAGTCCCACATATGCCATACCCACAATTAATAAAAATTGTAATGATAAGACTAACGCCGTAACTAAATTGTAAAAAATTGAAAAGCTTAGGGTGTGTAATCATTAAAATTGAGAGTGCAGAGACAAACATGTCTTATGGATACGTATTCTATTTTAATTTAATTTAAACTATTGGAGTCAAAAAATATAAATAGAATTTTTGTCAAGGTGTTCAACTAAAATATTAACATTGGGCCTTTTGACTAATTTCCATTCATATTTAAATGAAGGGTTTCACTAAAACACCCAAAATGGGGGTTGAAATTATAAAAAAACCCAAGCACTATTTAAACATATAAACACACTCAAAACCCATCATTACACACACTCAAACCCATTTATAAACACACCCAAAAAGTTGACTTTGGGGTTGATTTTGGGTGTGTTTCTATGTTTAAATAGTGCTTGGATTTTTTTATAAATACATGTCTAGGATTGGGTTTATTTATAAATTTGTATTGTTTATACTGGTATTTAAATTGAATCTGCAGCCTTGGAGCATGGTTACTCTGGGTAGCATGTTTAGATTGGGATTAATTTCAGTTTGGTACTCTGAATTCTCACCCTTAAGGCATGTTTGTCCTTAAAAACTCAATTTTAACAATAAAGTACCCTATATTTACAAATTTGTTGTCATGTGGTTCTGCCGTTAGAATGGCTGTTAAAGAATTTGTTTAGTGATGATGTGGCAAATGTGGGACTCGCTTCCTTAAAACTAAATTGATTAAAATATGAATAATTTTTTTTTTTGAGAAAAAATTTAAGAAAACAGACCACCCTCGATTTCTCTCTCTCTCTCTCTCACTCTCTCACACACACACACACACACACACACACACTACACACAAAGAACCCAAATTCAAATATGGGTTAGGGGTCATCGTTCTCTCTCTCCGTCTCGCACACAAAAGACAATGCTGCTCCCTATCGACCTCCTAAAATAGGGAGACTTCTAAGAGCTTATAAATATGAGAAATGAGAAAAGACTCCTAGTGGCTCCCTATAATTTAATTCGCATATTTTTGTAACTTCATGACCGATTTTCAACGTTAAAACTCCAAACTTGGTTGTGATTTTGGACTGAAACCGAGCCAAAACCTTTGTTTCGTCGCCGGCGGTATTTGTGCGATTTCTGGTGACTTCAGCCAAAATCATCGAACTAGGTACTCTTGCTTCGTGTATTCCAGAGGAAGAGGTCTCTCGGGATTGAGCAGCGTGGACTTGTTCTGAGTGGACATTGTTTTAAATGAGCATTATTTTTCCAATATGGAATTGCATGTATGAATGAGATTTGATTTAGAATTTGGCTTATTTGGTTTATTGGGATTTGATATATGTTTTGACTACGATTTTATCGGATTGTGACATGGGTTTTCTAGGGATTATTAGTGTTATTATGGTTTTCATTAAAGTATATGGATTGAGTGATATGTGTTTGATTATGAATATTTTATGGATTGTCTTGCATATTTATCTAATTTTGATTATTTTGATTATAGAGTTTATGAAATTATAATATTGTTAATTTTGTGGATTATAGTATTTTATGGAATTATTGGAGTTTATTTTGATATTTGGGGTTTAAGAATATTTTGCGTTATGGAATTTATGCTTTTGATAGTTTGATATTTATATTACGTATAAATATTGGGTATTGAGTTATGGACGCTATTATTATCCAAATGTCTATGTATATGGGATTGGGTACATTGAAATATTATGTATATGGGATATGGGTATGGTATATGAGTTGGGATATGGAATATACTATATTGGAGTGCTATTAGCACCACCCTATATACCTCCCCAACACTTGGATACTTGGATATGTCGGAACCCAGACACACTTGGCGAGGTGTTTCATAAGCCCTTGGCCTGACAGTCTGTTCGCGTAGGACTTAATTTAGCCGCATGAGTATTGAGGATTCTACTATTCTTGTCTGGGAGCTCAGCACCCCGGTTGAACGGCTCGTGCCCTAGCCACATGGTTATTGAGGATTCTTCCATGTGATCTAGTCAAACAATCCCCAGATTGGATTGCTTTCCCGGTACAAGTTTGTAGATACTTATTGACATTGGGTATTTGCAAATTATTTGACATTTTATGTTTGCAAGCATACGCCTAAGAAAGGGTATGGTCGCGGGAGAAAAATGATATTTTGGGTTTTGATGTTTATATTTTACATTAACGGGATTATTTTGGAAGTTTCGATTATATGGTATTACATTAAAGACTAAATGATTAAGTTCATGTTTTCCAAGAAAGTGAGAAGTATTAATTAAATGAATTTCTTTATCGTATATTTTGTTATAAGTATATTAAATTGGACTATTTTTTTCAAGTATCAATTTGTATATATGTACGCAAACAAAGGATTTTGTTGCTTGCCATTATTTTCTAAAACGGAGGGGTTATTTACGTTGCATATAAATTATGTTAAACACTTTGTTTTTGTCCACTCACATTTTATGTTTTGCTCCCCCGGGTCCTAGATATCCAAGGTCGAGACCACCACATCGAAGCATCATGATCGACTGTTCACTCAGAGGAACTTCTTCTTTATCTTTTTCCTACTTTAATTATTCTCGGGTTGTAAATTAAACTTTTAGTTGCTCTGGTTGCTCGTTTGAGTTTAGGGAGAAGGCGTGAGGCTCCTTTCCTTAATTTTATATATTGTGTGTGCCATTACCTTGTGTATGCTGGAATTTGGGGTTATTTATGTACTTGTTTGCAGGTACTATAATTTGGGAATTGTTCCAATTATAAGGGAGACTCTGCCAAATTTCGTAGAAGTCTAACAGTTTATCCGCTTAAATATGGTAAATGGGTAAAGTGGGTCCGAC
This sequence comes from Prunus mume, assembly GCF_029339155.1. NCBI lineage: Eukaryota > Viridiplantae > Streptophyta > Magnoliopsida > Rosales > Rosaceae > Prunus > Prunus mume. Next base: position 10,179,232 of record NC_142702.1, read on the forward strand.
ATCCGGTAGATGTCGAATGGGAAGTAGGGTTCGTCATGGATTCTGTTTGGACCAAAATTGACACATCCAGCCCAAGGCCCATCGTAACAAACAAAGCTGGTTTGGGCCTCACAGCCCAACATAATAGGAAGAGGAGTCCGCACTGAAGAGAGAACAACAGACATGGCAGCCTCGGGATAAAAGTCAGCAATGGCGTAAGTCGCAGGATGAAAAGTCGCAAAGGCAGCCTCGAAATGAAAAAGTCGCAATAACAACTGCCATAGAAGAAGTGACTGAAGGGTTCGTGACATCAAGAAGAACTGAAGATTAAGTCCCCCTTATATATGTATATACAGAGATTTTTTCTGTCTTTTACAGAGAAGGTAAATCTCCCAAGATAGATACGCAGTTACAATCTCGAGAGGGATAAGCAGAAAGGTGGAGCCTGTCGGAAGGCAGCTAAAAACAGGAAGTGATCACCTATCCAAAGCCTATCACCTGTAATTGAAGAAGAGGAGGAAAAGGGGGAAAATATCTTTGCCGCCCAATAAAAAAACATAATCACCCTACTCCAGAGAAGAAACAGTTTTTCTATAAATACAAGGAGGAGTGGACAGGGTAGAGGACACTCAAAAAACCAGAAAATCAATCAAAAACAAAAACTCAAAATGACTTCAAAACACTGAAGCAGCCAAAGCTCATTGAGCCAAGACACAAACAAACAACTCAGCCTGAAGCTCACTTGAATTCCAAGTGAAAACCAGCTTTAGATTAGAATTCCAAGGTTCGGACTTAGAAAATAAGTCATTCAAATTTCACAGCCTCTAGCCCATGAAATCCTCGAGACCATACGCCCAAGAAGCCGCAGCTCACTCACTGTAAACTTCACAAAAGCTTAAAGTACATTGAAGCTCTGCCAGAACCAACCTTTGGTATCGATTTAAAGTTGAAATTTAGCAATCAGAGTTGTCAACATTCCAGTCCATGACATTTCCAATCCAAATTCGGATCCGGCCTGACATTTCAAATTGTAATGAGCCTCCCATCCAGCAAAATGGAGTTCCAATTGTATCTTCATCTCTAGCATGAGTATTTATTGTTATAGTTTTGTAAAAGGCGCTCGCTAAAAAAGCTTCAAATTCCATCGGCTTAAAAATGCAGTTTAAATCCCATCATTCAAAGCAGTTTAAATTCCATCAACCATTCTCGCCGTAATACTGTTTATACTGAGATAAATTGTTAAAGTCCTCACCCGTCTGAGGCAAGAAAAAGAACTTACTTGGGAGATATTCCTCACCCAAATTCACAATCGTTTGTTTGCAGAAATCAGTAACTTGGGGCGCAAGTTATCTACTCCAAACTAAGTCTGCTAGAATTTGTTTTGCTAGCAGTGGCACGCTCGCACACAAAGAAAGCTGACTTGTCAACCAGTCTATGGTTCTCAAGGCAGTGGGGAACTTTGCCCTTCCATCACAGGAGTGAACGCAAAACGGGCAAACAATTCCAAAGGGAGGGTTCGTCATGGATTCCAAGAGGGAATCCGGGGCGGATCCTGTCAATTTTAAACTTTTAATTAATGCTAACTATTTTTTAATATTATTTTGTATAGAGATGGACCAATTACATTGAATTAAAAAATAATTATAGTATTTATGACTCCCTAAGCTAGGGAGTATGATTGGAGTTCAAATTTTATAGAGAGCTCCTAAGAGCATATCCAAGAGAGTCTCTAAATTTTAGCCACCAATTATATTGAATTAAAAAATAATTATAGTATTTATGACTCCCTAAACTAGGGAGTGTGATTGGAGTTCAAATTTTATAGAGAGCTCCTAAGAGTATACCCAAGAGAGCCTCTAAATTTTAGCCAAATTTAACTAAAATGACTAGGAAGCTATTATAGCAAACTACTTAAAAAATATTTCTTCTATCAATGTTCTCTATTTTGGCTAATCCATATTATTTTATTATCTCTCTCTTATCCTCTCTAAATCACAAGTTCATTAAAAAAAAATAAAAAAGTAAGTGAGAGAGGGTTATGGGCCTAGGGAGAGAGAAGACGAAGAAATGGATAACCCTCAATTTCTCTCTCCTCCTCTATAAATATAGAGAGCTACCAAACTTAAATAAGGATTTCTCCAAAATAAAGAGCCATATAGCAAGTCAATTGGAGATGCGTTTTGCCCTAATTCTAGCCAAAATGGCTGAGGATCAGAGTATAACAACTATGCTAGAGATGCTATAGGAGAGTCTCTAAATTTTAGCCAAAATGGCTAGAAAGCTATTATAGCAAACTACTTAAATTTTTTTTTTTCCCAACAATGTTCTCTATTTTGGCTAATCTCTAATATTTTATTATTTATCTCTCCTCCTATCTAAATTAAAAGTTCATTAAAAGATCAAAAAGTAAGAGGTGAGGTAGGGTTGTGGGCCTAGGGAAAGAGAAGAGGAAGAAATGGAGAGAACCCTCAATTTCTCTTTCCTCATCTCTAATTGTAGAGAGTCACCAAACTCAAACGGGGAGTTCTCCAAAATAGAGAGCCAAATAACAAGTCTGCTAGAGCTGTGTTTTGCCCTCAGTCTAGCCAAAATGGCTAAGGATCAGAGTATAGCAACTGTGTTGGAGATGCTCTAAAATACCTTTTGTGTATTTTTTAGCTAAATTTTAACTAAAAAATAAGGAACATGATTGCAAATGTTCTTAGGTATCTTGAGAGCTAGCTGGGCAGGTGGGTGTTGTTGGGGTTGTGGTATATGGCGGTTGCTAGATGGCTGGTGCTATTTGGGTGGTGGCTTGTTGGCTGGGGCTAGGAAAGAAGGAAGTGATGATGGGAAGTGATGATGGGTTTTCCAAGTTTTTAATGTTTTTCTTTTACGATATTTTAAATATTTTTTTAATATTATAATATAATTTTTTAAAGTTGTTAGAATTCACATTGAATTAACTCTTCAGATGAATTTAGTTTCTAGCTTTTTTTAGGTGGGTTACTAAGGCCCCGTTTGAGATTGCCTTTTTTGGCCAAAAATCTGCTTCACTTTAAAGTTAAGCAGTTTAAGGTGTTTAGTAAAAATAAAATATCCCGATTATTTTAAAAAGCTTTTTGACAGTTTTAAAAGCAGATTTTGGGTTGCTTTTCAAAGTCGCTTTCAAAAGAACCAGAGATGAACTTTTAATGATTTTTTTTAATTCCCAAAATACCATCATTCATTTTAAAAATGACACCACCTCCATTTCCACATCCAATTCCACCACTTGCACCACCACATTCACTATATTCACCACCACCACCACATCCTTCTCCTCCTCATTCTCCGCCACCACCACCACAACCACCACCTCCTCCACCTCCACCACCTCCTCCACCTCCACCACCACCACCACCACCACCACCACCTCCTCCTCCAAAACCTCCACATCCACTACCACCTCCACAACCAACACCACAATCACCACCATGCTGCCACTACCACCACCACCACTACTACCACAACCACCAACTCCACCTTCATCACCACCACTACCTCCACTCCATCACTACCACTACCACCACATGATTAGTACATAACACTTTTAACATCATGTCTATTTTAATCATTATTCACAGTTATAACAATTTTATATTAAAATTTACCAAACAATTTTGACACTGATTTTTGTACAAACAGCACTTTAAAAATATTGTTTACCAAACATGGATCTGCTTTACTTTACAGCTAATTATTTTCAAAACACAGAAGAACTTCTTTTAAAAGTGACAGCAATCCCAAACTGGGCCTAAGTCCTTATAAGTTATTTTACAAAAAGGTAAACTTGTTTTTAAAAATTTGAAAATAAAGTAAATGGGGAAATAAGACGGGGTGACAGCACTCGATTTTAATTAAAGTTTCGAGTTATAATAATTTACATTTAAAAGTCCACGTAGGCATGACATAGAAACACGACTTTATGACATGTGTACATATAAAAACATCGGAAATAACCTTTGTACCGAAAGCTCCTTTTGATACGAAGGCCCACCACGCTTTTTTCCATCCTTTACATGGCTCTTATTATTGACCTTATCCGCTTCTTTCAAAGCAGCACAAGACTACCAATAGTGTTAACATTTGGCTTACATGTCGACATAAACAGGTGGCGAGGAGAGAGAGAGAGAGAGAGAGAGAGAGAGAGAGCGCTTTCCAAGTGGTCAACAATAGAACCCACTTCTCACCCGTCTCTGGAAATTATGAAGTCTTGTTGAGCAAAGCCTTTTCAACACCCAGTCAAACATAAAGCACAAGGCATGAACTTGAAACTGAAACAAAATAAAGGTATTTGCCAAAAAAAGAAACTGTTTGTACCAAAAATCGCATTTTTGCCTAAAATGGAACATAATGTTCCATGAACATTAAAATGGCCAAAATATGGCTAGACATGCATTGCTGCAGTCAGTTGGAGTGGGCCCAAACTTCAACTTCCATATCTCAAATCACGTTTCATCCTTCATGAAAGTTGTTCATTTCTATGTCTATTGCAACATATCCAAATTTGGGATCATTTGGATAAATGTGGAATCCTCGCGACATTAAACATTAGAAGCATACCAGCAGCAGCAAAAGCTGAAAACAGTGGCAATTCGGGCCTAATTATGGCCCAATTTGGGCCAGCTTCTAGTCTTCAAATGAACATTCGTTCTTCATGAAATTTGTTTATTTGGATGTCTACGATGACATATCCAAATTTGGCATCATTTGCACAAGTATTGAATCTTCAGGGCATTAATCATAATTTCTATTCATGACAGCAGTCTGTGACGACCAGTTAGTTGCAACCATGCTAAATCAGATTTTCTATCACTCAAATGGAATTATCAAATGGAATTAAGTTCGTCATGAATGTTGTTCCTACTTATGTGGGGAACAACATATCCGAAATTGGCAGCAATTGGATCAATCTAGCATTCCCAGTTTATTATGCATCAAGGCATGTTCGGAGAAGAAATTTAGTAGCTGCTAATCAAGTTTCACTTCGTAAATGGAGGGACGGACTTCATCACAAGTGAGTTGATTCAAAGAAGAATAAAATAAGGGGTGTATTCAATTAGGATTCTAGAGCGTTGAAAAAGATTTTGTTTAAGTGCCACCTTTCATAGAACTTGATGAAAATTTAGAATTTGTATAAAACTTGATAAACTTTCAGAAGACTTCTATATAATTTTTTTTAATAAACTTTCTAAATATTTGTATGGCTTTTTTTCCAAACTTCAAATTCAGAAATAGATAGAAGGAAAACAAATGGGGAAAGATCAGCTGATTGCCAGAGGAAAAAAACTCAAATGTTTCATGTGAGACTTTTTTTGTCATCTTTGCCAAAGAAGTGCTCAAGTAGGCCTCCGTCTTCTACAGAAACTTTGAGCCTGTGGCCATCCTTGTTTTGTTTGCTTTGAGATCTCATCAAAGCCATGACTTTATTAAATTCCTCCCTATCAATGTCTCTGTTAATAATACACGTAACAAATTATAAATGAATAAAATAGATGGAAAGTATACAAAGTAAAATTATTTTATATAGTAGCATTGTTGTCAATGTATCTAATGGTGATCCAATTTCAAGAGATGTTTTGATACTTGATTTGTACCAACATGAAATACAATTTTAAACAACATGAAATAAAAAGCCAAATTCATAACATCTTTTCCTTCAACAACATGAAATAAAATTATGTTTAACGAAATAGTAACAAGCATAAACTCTAACCCCAAACTATACCCTAATAACAAGAAAAACACGGTGAAGAAAAATCATGGAAAAAAAAAACCCAACGAGGTATTGATCGAAGAAAAAATAGGGAGCATACCTTCACAGATGGAGGAAGGAAGCTGTTCGTCCTTTGTTGCAGAGAGAAAAGCTAGGGCAAGAGAAAAATGTTTGATGAAATACTTGGGGGAGGTTGGATTTATTATGGCCTTTGTTATTTATAGCTCTCCCCTTAAAGCCTACGAAAATTTATCACTTAATGAAATCCTTCAAAATATATGACCTTTTGAATACACCTAGATTTGATTCAACTTTTTTATAATCCTAATTGAATATACCCATATTTGAATGAACTTTTTAAAAGTTCATACAAATTGGAATTGAATACACCCAGACTTGTAAAACTTCTTTTAAAGTTTGTTTAAATCCAAATTGAATACACCAAGATTTTTAAAATCTTTTTAAACGCTTTATAATCCTAATTGATTACACTCACCTAACGATGGGTGGATGGAAACCTTTTAATATGCTTTGTGATGAAGAATATTAAAATAAAGACAAAGCTCAACATACACGTGAAAAGCTTGAAAGAAGAGAAGAAATAAAGCAAGTGGATTTAAAGAATGAATACAGAAAGAAGTAGAGATGGTGGTCATTATCTCTCCATTTCTTTTTCTTTAGTCAACTACTTTTGGCTGTCACTCACCAATCAATGGCAAGTGGACTAATACTTTGGATTTCTTTAAGTCTAATAGTGGCAACTTCTGTCATTTCTCATCTAAGCCTCTTAGCAACTTTTTTGGGTTTGCTTGTATTTTCAGCAACTCACTCACCAAAATCAATGGCAAGTGGGTACTTCAAATTGGCTACTGGTCCCAACACTCAATTGACCTCATTCTCTATAAATTGAAGGAGAAATCATCAGCAAAAAAAGACAACTCAACCAACAAAAACCAGACTCAACGTCTATAAACTCAACTCAAAAGCTTAAAACAATTTTCCTTTTTCATTCTCTGAATTCCCAATTGACAACTCGTGAGGAATTTTCTTTATTTTGCTTTGCCAACTCTTGGTATGATTTTTTCTTGTACAAGATTGAATAGAGAAATCTTCAATCTTCATTTTAATTTTATATATCCAGGTCTGAATAGAGAAATATTCAGGCTGTGTTGTTTATGTATTTCCTTTTTCTTTCAAGTTTTCTAATAGAGAAATATTATGATAAACTTCTATCATTTCCATTACTGTTCAATTTCAGCTTCTTTCAGTTACCATTTTTGCACTAGATGAATATTGAAGTCCTCTTAATTAAGGCATAGAAAAGAACTTGTATTTGGTCAGTTCCCTGCCCAATCCACAATCGATTGATTAAAGTCAATATCGATGTGCATTTTCCAGTCTTACCATTTTCAATCTGTTGGACTTTTTCAATACCAACAGTGGCACGCCTTCGCAATCGCAACTAGCAAACTCCACGACCAAACCCCACGCACATGCCGGGGAGTCCTTTTTGGGGTAAACAGAAACTGTAATAAAACATCTCAAAATAGTTAGAGGGAAGAGAAGAAGATTCAAAGCCTCACCTTTATGGCGTGTGTTTGGACCAAAATTAGCACAACTCAATTTTTACTATCAAGGGGCCGATTTTGTGAATAGTTGATTAAAGCCCCAAAAGCTCATCTGATAGCACCGGATATTAAAAGAATATAAATTTATAAATAAACCCAATCCTAGACATGTATTTATAAAAAAACCCAAACACTATTTAAACATAGAAACACACCCAAAATCAACCCCAAAGTCAACAATTGTATATTTTTTGGGTGTGTTTATAAATGAGATTTGAGTGTGTGTAATGATGGATTTTGGGTGTGTTTATAAAGTGTTTTGAGTGTTGGGTTTTTTTATAATTTCAGCTCCCATTTTGGGTGTTTTAGTAAAACTCCCTTAAAAGAATTGCCCAACAATTGGTCAACCAAAAAAGACAAGAATTCATTGGACAAAATATGTCCGAAGGGGATTATATTAATGTTTATAAAGCCAAAATTAAATGAATGATGAAACAGATAATGATTGAATCCCAAAATAACAAGTTTATTTCTTTTCTTAAAAACTCATAAATTAGCAAGGCAATGTCAATTTATGAATTAGAAGGGAAATCAAGTTTCTTACTAACACATGGCGTGCCATAATTGGTTCCGAAAAAAGAAATTATTGAGTTAAATAAACAAAATATCTGATGATTTTGTTTATTTAAAGGTTTCTAACTAATCCTAGAGGACTGTTGCTTTTACCTGGTTAAAGGCGTAAACATCCAATTGTGAACTCAAAGTTGACCTCGACAACTGATAGAAAGTCAGACAGCAGAAGAGGAGGCGAGACAACCTCATTAAATGCGATTTGAACCGTGAGGCTCAGCAGCATTGATTTGTTTAAAGCCAGCTAGATCATGAAGATGAAGGGAAGGTTAGAGATCCTCCAAAAGGAAGAAATTGGTACTCAACCAAGATACTTCTTTACCAAGCGTGCAAAACCAAGGAACCAAAAAGGCTTTAAATAACCAAAGAAGATTTGATTCAAAGGATATCCAATTTTCTAAAGAATGAACAACTTATTTGAACAAACTTCAAATATACTCGACTCAAACAACTTCACAAACGCGTCTCCTAGTAGACCAAAGGCCAAGACTTGAATAAAATCCTTTCTCAATCTCTTGAGTTCCCAATTGACAACTTCTTATTGGAATTCTTTTATGTTCCCAAACACATACTCTGTCTAATTCCCAATTGACAACTCCTAATAGGAATTACATCGTTATTGTTTGTAACCTTAACGCTTTGACAACATTAGTCCTTGGTATGATTTTATAAGTTAGACGTTCATTCTAGCTTATCTAAGATCAAATTCGTATATGCAAGCTTTTTTGAGTATTCCAAATACTGTTGACAATCTTTATCGGACTCATTGTACCGTCTCAAGTAGATTACAGTGGTGTCCAAAGAATGATGTTTCTGTCCAATGAGCTTCCCTTGTGCTCTGTTAAGGTACTTATTGTTTTTAATTAAGTTTATTTGGTTCATATGGACTTGTATTTGCTTTCTTGTAACAATATTATGCCTTTCAGACATTGTTACCTTTAGATTTTTATTGTGCTTTATGTTCGATATCAGTTTAAAGTTTTTATTTCTTCCAAGTTTTATTCCATAGCAAGTGAAATGTTAAAGTCCTCTTATCTAATCAGATTCTTCCATAGCGAGTGCAACATCATCTTCACATTATCTAATCATTCATCTTCTCTTCCTACTAGAAGGGTAAAACACTAGTAGTGGCACGCCTAAAGCATTTAAAGGAAAGGTAAGCTTTGAGCCCAACCCAAGGGCCCAAACTACCTTTTCTTTACCAATAAGCAATGCAATGCAACCAAAATACAGCCTGCAAAGAACTTGGGGCATCGCAATGTTCTCCAAAAGCCCACAAACACTTTGGCAAGTACATATTTTTGGCACTTCCGGTAGGATCACTAGTATGGTTAACAAAACTCGCATAAAGATTTATATGAAGGAATCAGCTCACCAAATGGAACCCATCCAGAAAGAACCCATATGGTAGGATCACTAGTATGGTTAACAAAACTGGCACTTTCCGTAGGATCAGATGCTATTTATGTTCAAACCAAAGAGAAGGAACAACTGGTAACAATGATCCCTTCACTGCAGCAATTCAACTACATGTTGCGAGTCATGAAAGAGGGATTCAACATAATACAAGAGAGTCTTACTGGTTTGAATCAAAATAAAAAATATGACATCACAATGGCAGTTGAGGCTAGTTACAACAAAACTGCTGAACTATTGCAGCAAAAATCCATTAGTCCAAGGAAGGAAGGTGCCAGTTTCCAAGCCGTTACAACATCTATTGGGAGTTCGATTCTATTTGAAGGCCAACCTAGTGGTCATGGGAATGCTAATCAGAATTCTCCATAATCCATTGTCCTTCTTACCACATATTCGGCTAATTGTGGGTTTGAGCATCCCAGAGAATACTATTGTCTAGCCAAATAATGGCAAAGACAAGCAGACTATGCTCAAACCAACAACACCAAAAGTGGTTCAAGCCAAGTATCAAAATCCATAGCATAGATCTGCTTTACCTCCTCCAAGTATACCAAAACCTGGACAAGGGGGTAGGTACAGAGAACGATGGAAACAGGCTACTACCACAAACAATATTACCAATGAAGCTAGTAGCATCAGCAATGGTAACAATGGGGGCAATGGTAGAGCATGTAGGGCGATTTTCTACCTAATATGTATCTATAGAAACACAACCTCTACTTAAATTAAGGTTATTTGGTAGTTCCTTGTCTAGTAAGGCATTCACTTGGTACTCTAGTTTGACCCCTAATTTTGTTAGGGCATGACCTTGTTGGATATAAGCCCTAGAAGCCAATATAAAATGGAATATTCTAGGGATATAATATAATTAATATATTCAAAGGGGCGTGAATGTTACTCTAAGATACATAATGTACACAAAGTAACAAGTCCATGGATAAAGATATGAATGGAAAGCAGTTTAAAGAAGTTAAATTCACGAGACCTTTCCATCATAGTAATATTGAATCCTAAACTGCTCCTAGCCACAATGACATACCTGGAGCCTATAGGCCAGAATCTTAGCTCAAACTTAAGCCCATACATCATAGACTCACATCCAAAGCTTATTATTTGAAGGTTTCCACGACCATTCCTCGACCTAATGGACAAGCTCGCCCTAATAGGAGGCTCGACGCAGCAGACAAGCTCAACTCAACGAATGAGCTCAGCCTAGTATTCAGGCTCGTCCCAAGATAGGTTCCCAAGTTATCAAGACATGACAGAATTAACCATGGCCGAGTCTTCCATCAGTGGACCTGACCACAATCCAAATTGTAACCTATCTTCCAACTAAGGGATAACACCTTGATGTGGCGACCTTCTTAGGAGATGAAAAAGGACTACATACTGAGTAAACCCTGGAGTGGGATTTTCTGGAAAAGTGGCACACTAAGGGAAACATGGAACGTGATTTCTAGAAAATGAGAAGACTTTCCAGAAAAGGAGAAGACTTTCCACATTAGGAAAAAGCACGTGTTGGAATTTGTTAGAATGAGCTACAAGAAACCATCATTAGTGACAAACGAAAAAGGCCACTTTCCTTGACATCTATCCAAAGTCCCTGACATCCTCCAATTAGATTAGGACGAGGGATAAAAACTCAACCTCCACCATGAACAGTACTTGACCGAGGATAAGAATTCTGACATGTCCACTATCTCTAGAAATGTGCTGGTTGTTAGCCACTAAAGCCACTAGGAATAAACAAATCCTGAACCAACTACCTGAGGGACCTGTTGCCAAAAGAGAAAAGCAGATGCAGCCCCTCAAGGCCTCGCATCCATCAACCCATGCTTCATCTTCTCCCTATAAAAACAAGACCCTCAACAACGTTCAAAAGGGAGCCTCCAACGGAGCAACTTATCTGTTCCTGTCATTTATCTTCTAATCATGCACTTTCAATATCTTTAAATGCTTTCCTAGGAGTAATGTTAAAGCTAAGCCATCTATCTATCAATATATCATACGACCCTTGATTTTTAAGACGCCGGAGCACCATCCCGACTACTATTCTGTCCACCCTATATATCATACAACCTTCACAATCTAGTGAGTCTTTGGAGCACCATCCAAATCCACCAACCATCGTTTCCACCACTAACCCCAATCAACGGCCCTATAGCTGAGGTCGTGAACCTGATGGTCGAGAATGTTCCTCTCTCAGCCATAATCGCTTTGACCAAAGTTAGATCAAACAGGCACACTTAATCCATCCATCTATCCGTATGCATCCTCATCAAATGCACGGCAGACCGTCCTAGAACTCCTGCGCATACCCCATCCAACACAAACTAGGATAATCTGTGTTGGCGCATATCCCCTTAGCTCGAAACACCTGTGTTGGCTGTGCAAATCTCACGGCCTGGTGCACCGAGCCGAGGAATGTGCGCTAACACGTGACGCCCTTCTTTTAGATGCGGTGTGGTTGTGCGCGGGCATGCCAGACGGTCTCACCGTGTGTCGAGATGGTGATGAGGATTGGGTCGAAGATGGTTTAAATGATGCGCTTGTTTCGAGTTCAACTCCTGATCAAACGACATTGTGGCCGAGAAAGGAACCGATCTCGACCGTTGTGTTCACGGCCCGAGCTACAAGGCCGTTTAATGGTGGTGTTAGTGGTGGGTTTTAGGACGTGCTCCGGCGCGTTGCTTAGAGAGCGAACGTCGTATGATATATGAGGTGAATGAGATGACAACAGAGGTGGTGCTCCGGTGCCTTGAAAATCAAGGGTCGTATGATATATTGATGAATGGATTTTCCGTACGATCTACCACTACTCTTAGGAAAGCAAATAAAGGTATTGAAAGTACATTACAGGAAAATATAATTTGCTCCGTGGGAGGCTTTTGGTTTGGTGTTTGAACCCTTTGAATGTAGTCTTGAGCTTAGTATTTATAGGGGGAGTCCTGGAGGGACAATCGAGGCTGAAAAGATCTGTGTGGTAGAGCCTAATCGGGATAAGTGGGTGGTCAAATTGGCATTTGGGATCTTGAAGCATGGTGGTGTGACCCCCATGGATTCGGGTAAATCTCGGCCACCGCCCTGATCGTGGGTTCTGCCCCCTTGGCCTTGGGAATCTATTTAATTCCCTGGTCTGGTGGTTGGTGATCTGACCTCAAGTTGTAAGCATACTTGTGAGAATGTTTGTGCCTAACCACTCTGATCTCTATTACCAAATCCTCGACTTCACTACTTCCCTCTTCCTCGTGCATTAAATGCTTTTTGCGACTAGTGGGCTTGCTGCGATAGTCAGAGGCATTACTTCATTAAATGGGGCGTGGGACCCTGAGGCTATGTGGCGATTTGACTGCAGATCTTCGCCATGTCTTTTATGGCCCTCGGTTTTGGCCCATAATACCGTGGTCGCGAGGCCGAGAGGATTCTCGCTTTGCAGCTTTTCTTATTTTCGTGAGGGTGAAATGCCTAACGAAACGTGGCCGCTTGGTTCATGAGCAGTGCTAGGGCCAAGATGAGGTCCTTCGGTCGATTTATGACCGATCGAATTTTCAGATCCCCAAACTCGCCAAACCCTTCTCTTAATTCCTCAACCCTTTCAACTTCACATTTCAAAGACTCCACCTCTCTCTCGCCTGGGCTATCCCTTTGTTAGTAACCAACGACTTCGCTTGTTTCCTTTGTATTTCTAAAACTTACGAACTTTTCACCCTTTTCTTTTAACACCCTCGCCTTCAATCTGTTTGATGGCCTCCAAAGACTTCTACATCTGCTGAAGCTCGGTCCCAAATCTTCCAGATCGAGTTTGAAGATATCTCGCCGAGAAATCCAGGCTCGGTCCTTCCCAACATCGCCACGCTCGACCGATGATGACGGCACCGCCATCGATTCCTCGCGCCCTCGGCCCTCTCAGATGGCGGATGCTAGAGAGGCTGGTGGCTCATCCAAGAACAACTGTGGACCTCTCGCCTTTGACGGGGACTTCAAGATTGGAATGTCACCAGCCGCAGCCCAATGGCCAACCTCGACCCCGGATCGGGAAAATGGCTGCCGAGGATGTAGCACTTCTTCGCCAACAATGGAAGGATCAAGGCATCTACCACTTGATCAAGTTGTTCGATCGGCCACTCATCATGGACCGGCCGCTCTTGGCCGCGCCCTATACATCTGGTCGTCGGCCACAAATACTATGAACCTTCGGTTTGGCATGATGACGCCGATCGTTTCTAGACATGGCCGCCCTATTCGCCTCTTCCCTTGGCGTGGAAGTAAACGCCGCTTGGTTGCCCCGAGGCTGAAGGAGCTTTAAGGCCGCTTGGCCTACGGTCGCCAAGCTTGCTGGGAGTAAGGCGAAGAACATGCTCAACTACTCCAGCCTTCTACAACAACTTCGGCGTGGAGGACAATGATGATGACTCTATCGCCCTTTAGGCGAGGTCGAGCATGCCGCGCTTTGCCAGATCGCTATGCAAGTTCGTGTTTTGCACCCAGTAAACAAAGTCACCCGAGTTGGCCCATCCGCCGACTATCTTGCTCAAGGCGGAAGGCTCGCACTCGGCCTATTCCTCCTTAGTCATATCTACCGTACACTTCACGACGCCGCCACGGATGGGATGAAGCCAAAGCACGGTGGCCCACTATGGGCCTTCCACTGGCTGCAAGCTTACTTCCCAGAGCCGAGGGGGCGGTCAATATTGCCGACACCTAGTTGGCCAACGATTCGCCGCCCCTGTGAAGCACAACACTCGACTTTCGCTACAAATTTTTCTATGGCTTGCTGAGAGGACCAGACGAGTTCCGGTGTGCCTTGCTTGGCCGCACTTTGTTCTGGCCCACGACCTCTCCGTGATTCCCGACGGCGAAACGGAGAATGATCCGAGGGAGATCTGGGCTCATTCTCGTCGCGACGATCGCCATCGCGCCTCGCCCAAGGTCGGGACCGAGGTTTATTTGCCGAACTTCGTGGCGAGGCAATTCGCCGATCCAGACGGTGCTACTTCCCGCTGTCAATCAACCGCTCGCCTTGAGGGCCGACGCCGCCAAAGAAGACGGCGTGGTGGCATTTCCTTCCAACTTCAAAGGGATAACCTTCTCACTCGACGCTTTAGCCGCATCGTAATGCGATGACGAGGATGGAAGAGTCCGCACGAAGAGTACATCTCGCCAGATTCATTCGGCTCGCTGAAGAGGCCGTGAGGGGGCCTGAAGAATGCAAATTAGGACCCCTTCTTCCCAAGGCCGGCAAGGGAAGAAGGCCTCTGCGGCTTTCGACCGAGTACGCCGACCGCGGCCGCACCTGTGGTGGCGGCCCATCTTTTGGCCGAGCAAGAATCATGGCTTCAACCGCGCTCTAACCTCCAGAGCGCCGACAGACGGGCGCGGAAAATCCCGCACATAGGACCATGCCATCCGCCTACCGCTCGACCGATCACGCCGCTGGTAAGCCTCCTTTCTTTATATTTTTCGCCGGCCTCACTGAGCCACCCCGCCCTTGTTTATTTTACTTACCCTTTTGCCTCTCTCTTTGTATACGAGCCCGGGTCGCAAGAGGGGTTGAGAGGCCTGGCATTGAAGTCGCAGCGGCTGAGGCTGGCCGAGAGTGTTGTGGTTGAGACAACAGTGTTAGAGCGATCGAGAAAAAGGGTCCTCCTTGTTCTTTCGGAGGGCGAGGACGAGGGGGAAGTTCCTCCTGTGATTGTGAGTGAAGCCCCTCTCGTGACCGTAAGTACTTTTCCTTGATTCATTTTTACCCTTTCCCTTTTTCTTCAGGCCACGCCCCCTCTTTGTCGATTCCGATAATCTGTCCTTTCTCGTATGCAGGCAAGGGCCGAGGAGTTGGCCGAGGAGGAGGCCGCCGAGGTGGCGGTCACCGCCGAGGTGGTAGGAATGCCGATGTCGAGGCAGCAGCCGAGAGGTGCCACCATCGAGGAGGCCGCCGCGACATGCCAGACGACGAGGTCCTTGCCGCTCTCGCTGCGGCTCGCCGAGCCGCTGCCATCCGCTCCTCGCCGCCCAAGCGGCATTATGATCCGCCGTAAGCGCTTTTGCTCCCACTATACTTTGTTCTACTTTTTAGAATTGTGCCACATGATTTTTGACCGAATGTTTGCTTCCAGCCTCCCGGCCGTCGCCGCCGCTATCCATGGTCGCCGTGAGCATGCCTCTAGCGCCGCTGTCCCGTGACTCGACGGTAGTGACCGAGCTATGCGATGGTGGAGGCGATGGCTATCGACGCCGAGCCCGCCGCCGTCTCTTTGATACCCGACCGAGCTCGTGGTTGCGTTTTGGTGCGCCGTCGGCCGCTGAAGTGTGTATTTAGATTTTTCACCTTGTCATTCCTCATGTCCCAGCTGGTCGTCTTCCATTTAAATATCTTTTTCCATTTTCAGGAGACCACCTCCTCCGATGATCTCGAGGAGTTATACGCCAGCCTCCATGAAGAAGGAGGCAGCTCGGCCTCGGCTCCTTTGGATGAGGATTCAGGGCCGTCGCTGAAAGGCTCCGAGAGTTCTTATTCTTTGGGGTTCACCAAATGACCACCGCCGAGGCATTCATGAAGTTCAGGTCTTGCCTAGACACGGCCACGACGTTAGGTCACTGGGCTCTGGCCACCTGGATGAGCTACTGGCTCGCTTGGCCGAGGGCGAAGAGATGATCAATCGATACGCTGAGGCAAACATGAGGATGGCTGAGGGGTGCTTGCTCGAGCAAGAGCTATCAGTGATAAAAGAACAAGTCCAACCTGCCATGGCCCGTCTGAAGGAAAATGACCTTGTTGTCCAAAGAGAGAATGAGGAACTTGTGCAGGTCGAAGTTCAGATCGCCAAGCTTCAGGCCCGTCGAGATCTCATCCTTCAACACTGAGATGGTACGGTCGCAATCGGAACTAAGTCAAGTCTTCGCCAGCAAATCCTCAAGGCATCGAGAAAAAGAGGGCACTAGCCGAAAGGAAGCTGATCCGCGAGGTGGCAGACGGATATAGATGGTGGGGACATTGCCTGGAGAAGGATAACATGCCTAATCTAGGGGATGTTCAGTGAGGGGGTTTAGGTGGGCAGGTGTTTCAAGATTTTGGGATGTAATAATTTAAACATTTTCTTCTTGTTCCATACAGACACATAAATATACGCATATATTCTCTTCCCCTTTTTTTGTTCTGATCGCCATGACTTGTCGTTCTTTTTTTCTTTTGCAAAAAAAAAAAAAAAAAAAATCTCTTAATCTATATACAAGGCGTATGCCTTCTTCTCTGAATGATTGAATGTATGTTGTTTGCTTTATATTGGCCACATCGTTTGTTTAGCTCGCTCGCCTACCTCCCCCTCTTTTTCTTTTTGACTTTTTTGTTGTAGGCCCTTGGTGCCATTTTTTCTTGAACACGCACCAAATTGTAAGCGTCGAGCCTTGACCGTTCTAAATTTTCTGAACTCCGGGGCGAGGTTTGAGCGTAGTCCTTCGTCTTTCGCCTAAGTCGCTTGAAAACTCGAAGAAATCGAACCTCTAATTCCATTAGTTTATCAATGTCGTGCCCGTAGGTCAAGACAAAAGGAGAGGTGCCCATGGCCGAGTGTTTTGATGCGTGGCGTGCCCAAAAAGCCTTAGGAAGCAAGTCGCGCCAAGTCCTGGGCTTCTCGGGTGGGTACGACTCAAGATAACTTGGTGCCCCGCCTCTAGGCTAAGCCGCCCTGGTCGTGGCGCCGACATCTTCGGTCCGAGGATCCCGAGGGACGACTCACTGGTTGGAAGTGGCCGCCGGACTTGTTGCGCATCGCTCGCGGCTTTATCTGCCGGGCCACTTGAACAAGGGGTTCGCCGCCGAATCGAGCCGGGCGGCATCGATAAGCTCCGAGGTTTGACCAGGTGCGATGTGTCATCATGGAATGGCTGAACCGCATCAAGGTGGGAGCCCGCGTAAATAACGACTCGTAATGGTGAAATAGTTGGATTACTCGACCGCATCGCGGACGAGGCGCCGTCGCGCTGCTTGGGCCAGATGGTTTGTACGGCCACAGCAGTGAATCGGGCCGAAGGCCGCACCGCTGAATGCGTGGGGTTGCTTTGCCCGCTGATACGCCAAAGCGTGGAGTGGGTCGATGTCGCTTTCGTGGGCGGTCGGTTCGGGATTCACCCATATCGGCTGGGATTGCCCCGCTATTTGTCGGTGGTCGAGAATGCCTGGCCGTAGCCTCGACGCTTGGGTGCAGCAGAGGCGCCGAGGTTGCTTTCGCCGTAGGGCTCAAACCTCTCGGCTCTTGACTTCCGTCCGGCTCGGGAGGCGCCGCGATGACGCCACCGTATCCTCTCCCAAAGAGCGCCCGTAGCTCGAGGAGAATCTGCCCATTACGCCATAAAGGATGTCTCTATCCTGTAGGCCTCGCTTAGCCATCAGATCCTCCACTACGCTTGCTCTCCCATGGACTCGGCCGCATGATCCGTCGTTATTGGAACGCTTAGCCGAGATTCTCGACCGCGTGTTCGATCTCGGCGATAGTGATTGGTGAGATGGACTCAGGAGCCTCGGAAGTCATTTCGACTGTTTTGTTTTTGAGCTTTGCCTGTGCCCTAGTTTCCACCAAAAGTTTTTGACAAGCGCCCCATCGGGCGTGCAAAAGTGTTGGCTGCGCAAATCTCACGGGTGCTCCGGCCGAGGGGATGTGCGCGTTAACACGTGGACGCCCTTCTTTTGGATGCGGTGTGGTTGTGCTGGCGTGCAAAGACGGCCTCACCGTAAGGCGTCGAGATGGTGATGAGGTTTGGGTCGAAGATGGTTTAAATGATGCGTCTGTTTCGAGTTTGACTCCTGATCAAATGATTGTGGCCGAGAGAGGAACTGATCTCGGCCATCAGGTTCACGGCCTGAGCTACAAGGCCGTTTAATGGTGGTGTTGGTGACGGGTTTTAGGCGGTGCTCCGGCGTATTGCTCAGAGAGCGACGGTCGTATGATATATGGGGTGAATGAGATGACGACAGAGGTGGTGCTCCGGCGCCTTGAAAATCAAGGGTCGTATAATATATTGATGAATGGATTTTTCTTACAATCTACCACTACTCCTAGGAAAGCAAATAAAGGTATTGAAAGTGCATTACAGGAAAATATAATTTGCTCCGTGGGAGGCTTTTGGTTTGGTGTTTGAATCCTTTGAATGTAGTCTTTAGCTTAGTATTTATAGGGGGAGTCCTGGAGGGACAATCGAGGCTGAAAAGATCTGCGTGGTGGAGTCTGATTGGGGTAAGTGGGTAGTCAAATCGGCATTTAGGATCGTGAAGCATGGTGGTGTGACCCCCATGGGTCCGGGTAAATCACGCCACCGCCCTGATCGTGGGTTCTGCCCCTTGGCCGTGGGAATGCATTTAATGCCCTGGTCTGGTGGTTGGTGATCTGACCTCAAGTTGTAAGCATACTTGTGAGAATGTTTGTGCCTAACCACTCTGATCTCTATTACCAAATCTTGACTTTAGTCACTTCCCATATTCCCTCGTGCATTAAATGCTTCTTGTGACTAGTGGGCTTGCTGCGATAGTCAGAGGCATTACTTCATTAAATGGGGCGTGGAACCCTGAGGCTACGTGGCGATTTGACCGCAGTATCTTCGGCCATGTCTTTTATGGCCCTCGGTTTTGGCCCATAATACCGTGGTCGCGAGACCGAGAGGATTCTGCGCTTCGCAGCTTTTCTCTTGTTTTCGTGGAGGGCGAAATGCCTAACGAAACGTGGCCGCTTGTTCATGAGCAAAGGTGCTAGGGCCGAGAGGAGGTCCTTCGGTCAGCTTTATGACCGTGATTTATTCGGCACAAACACCAGGCCGTAAGATTTTCTCAGTCAACATTTATATTTATGTTTTGTCATAAAATTTCTTTAAATTTTTGTTGTTATTCTCATTTTTCTTAAAACCCAACCACGTGCAGGTCACATGACAAAAACTTAGATGGACATCCAAAAAAATTGACGACAAAATAGTTGAAGTCCTTAATTTACCAAAAAAAAAAAAAAAACTAGTTCATGAAGGAAATTGACAAAGAAAACATGTTTGGTAGCCCTATTTTTAAATACTCAAGCTCAAGAACAACTCAAAAACAACCTAATTATTAAGTTGAATACACCCTATTTTTTCTAACCCACCGTGCCTCTCTCTCTCCTCCCTCTCTCCATGCTCTCTATCTCTCCTCCCTATTTTGTATGTCTCTCTGTCCTCCTTCTATCCAAGCCTCTCTCTCTCTCTCTCTCTCTCTCTCTCTCTCTCTTGTGTCACTTCCTCTCTACCTAAGATTACGAAACTTACTTTTCCAACAAAATCAACAATGCAATGATAGTCTGTTTGGGTTCAAGGTTTTCTTTATACTTGAGACGAAGGCTAAAAGTGACTGGAGGTGGCCGAATTTTAAGGTCCTTGGACGAGAAAACCCTTGATTTCTCTGACGTCGGTTTGGGCTTCCGGCAATGTATAAGGCCGGATCTTTTGGGGAAAACATAAAAGAGGGGCTGGGGAAACTTTTTCATGAAGGGATCTCGACCAAAGATTACCGAAGATGGCTGGACTGAACTGAGAAAGTCCAGCACTGACGGGGTAATTTTTGGGCTGTTTTTCTAACTAAAAATTTGAGCTATCATTTGGCTAATCGTGTTGAATCTTTTATGGAGGATGTGAGCCGTGTTTTTCGTGAAGGTTTCAGCGGCAACGGAGGTCAGACGACATCGAAAGATGGGCTGGAAGTGGCAGCGCCACTGTGGAAATAAAAAAATTCATTGACATCAAATTAAATTATGGCCCAAGTTTAAAGAAGTTGGGCTCATAGCTAAAATGGTCTTGTGGACTTATTGCTAAATTGGTTTAGGCCCAAAATGAATTAATATTAATATTTTTACAAGAAAATATTAATATATTGAAAGCACTAACAGATATGCTTCATGTACGTGACTTTGGAGTGTAGAGTTGAGGGGCTGACTGAAAATGAGAAGTTACTCCCACATACGGTACCCGAGCCCATAACTGGCTCCACTCCTTTTAGTTTCTCTGGGTCTATAAACAAGGACCATTAGGCAGAAAAGAAGGAGGAAAAAAAAAAGGGCACAGAGGAGAGAAAACATAATAGAAGAGAAATACCAAAACTGTTGTAGAAACAAGCAAAGAAGACACGAAGTTCTGTCACAATACCATTGAGAAGGTATAAACTAATTCATTTAAGTATCCTTTTCTATACAACTAACTTGCAGGCAAAAAATGTGTATGAGACTATTGTATAGAAGCCTGAAATTCCTCCATATTTCATATTAAGAAATGTCCGATATCAAGAGAGGTTTCAGCAATGGAAGATGTAAACAAATCCTCTCAAATTGGCAGTAATCATGCTATTTACACAGAGAGCTCCTGCAAGGACCTCTCTGTTGTGAATGTACAGATGGGCTTTGCAAGAACCCATCAGACGAGTGCTATGAACACCTTGCGAGTGTCCATTTGCACGTTGTGGTACTCGGAGAAGACCTTGCGAGTGATCTTGAGTACCAAAAATATTAAAAGGTGTGCTATATCCTAACCCACCTTCTGCACAACGAAATTCCATATCTATAAATTAGTCTTACCCATATGCATAAACAGAAGAAAATATAAAAGAAAATATTAAAAGATATGCAGATAGTGCCAATTGCTAGAAAGTTTGCAAAAGCTGATGACTCACATCCTTGTCTTGTGCTCCAAAAGTTGCCAACAAATCCCAAGCCAGATGGCCCACGCAAGTTACTAAGGGAACACTTGTATTAACCCGATCCTAAATTAATATTTAAATATTCATTTATTCAAGTAAAAGACAATTTTACCCCAAGAATATTTTAATGGGTTTAAAAGTTGACTTTTTATTCGGGAAGGAATCTAGGGATTCTAGTTGTACCACTACATAGAGTACATTGAGATGAGTTTGTAGACATGTAGCGGGCTTAAATTGGAGTTATATTGAAGAAGTTATGATCTACGGAAGCCCAGTGACATAACCATAAATATTTCGAAGCTCAGTTTTTAAAAACCCAGATTTTCTTCATCTCTTCTTCTCCTCCACGAACAGTAAATTTCATATAGAGATATCTCCTCTGTCCGACCACCAAATCTGGTGCCACAACTTGCAAACTCTTCATCTCTCTCTCTGTCCTCTTTCCATACATACCCATATCTAGCCATGATTGAACCAGAAAATCGATCAAAAACAAACAAAGCCCAAAACTAGGCTGTTTTGAAACCTGAAATTTCGACGCCATATCCTGCCAACTCCGGCCACCATTAGCCACCATTAGCCACCAAATCACTTCCAAAACACTCCTGTACCTCCCATCCCGACCCAGTTTCAAGTTGAAATTGTCAAATCCAAACCCAAAACTTTCTAGGTTTTTCAAAGAGGAAATCATTCGTTCGAGAGCTTTAATAGTTGAATTGATCTTTGAGCCAAGGTATAAAGTTACTCCCCTTGTTGTGCTTGATATGTAGGTATAAATATTGGCCGGCGGTTTGGAGTTTTTTGATTGCCGAAAAATTGCTCTACACACCTGCCATAGGTGGCGGCACTTGGCAGCACATCGGCAGGGTGTCGAGGTTGGGTTTTGGTTCTAAAATGATCCCCATGTTGTCTCGAGCAATACAGTATGCTCGGATTTCATTTTGGTTACCGTTTGACTATCGATCGGATATCGCATATTAGGCGTTATTCGTGGTCGATATTTTCAGACCATTAAATCAACTTCATTTTCAAATATGTTGATTTAGGCATCTCTAGGATCGTGTATAAATTCGTGGAAAGAGAATCGGAGTCCTGGATACTTCGATTCAATAATTCAAAGTTTAGGTAAACAATCACTGTCCGATCGTGCGATCGTGAGCGATCTGACTCTTTGATTTAGATCAAACTTGCAGGGCATGTTTAGTAAATTGTGTTGAACCTATAGGAACTCTCGGATTGGTAATCGGAGGTCGTGGATCCCACAGGGACCGGAATGACCAATATGGGAATTTAATCGCTTATTCAATCTCGAGTCTTTTCAGACAATTCCTCTTGTCAGAAATGTTGATAATGGACCTAGGAACCTTCGTAAGTTATGTACACGCAATTTTGAGGCCAGGGGTTAGGGTTTTGATTAAATGTTTATGGTTGAACTATTTTATTAATTAAATATTTTAATTGCTTAAATCGATACTTGAGCTTCATTGAACTCGCAGGAAGGACCCTCGAAGGGTCAGGGGTCAGGCTAGCTTAGACGCTCAGTGAGTGGACTTTTGTTTTAGTAATGAATTTTATGCAATAAAAGTTTTACTATTTCTCTTGAATGAATTATTTATGGTTTTGCTTTCGAAGCATTTAGTTTGAATTCAAATATTTTTATTAAATTCTGTTTATGTTAAAACGTGAATGGTTTGGAAGGTAGAAAAGGAGGTGACAATATGATTTAAGGATTTAATGAGAAATAGTATTGTATGCTGTCATAGATACCCAAAATGTGGCTTTGGATAATATGCTACCTTCAGTTATAATGATGTCCACGGACATCCTAGTTGCCTTCGGTTGAGTCAGCCCATGTTTGACCATTGTCCTAATAGTCTTAAGGATATCCAGACCATAAGGAGCGAGGAATGCGGCTTAGGTTGACCAAGTGTCCCCTGAGTCTTGTGAGGAATGCTGCTCGGGTCGACTTTGTGTTAATGAGGCTTGCGAGGATGTGTCGCATTATGTGACACAAGGAATTAACGGATTTATAATGGTTACACCTAGGTGGAAGGAAATTATCACTTTTCAGTGCTTTTAATTGGTTTTGACGATTTGACTGAATGCATGATTGGCTATATGTATATAGATACACATGCTTGATTTTTGTACGAATATAGTATAAATGAATATAGATACACATGCTTGATTTTTGTACGAATATAGTATAAATGAATATAGATACACATGCTTGATATTCTATTTTTCCAAAACTTTCTTTTGTCCACTCACCCTTTTAAATGTTTTGCACCTCCAGGCAGTAGTCGTGTACCAAAGCACCACCTCAGGGGGTCATCACTCATCACTCCTCCTATTCCTCTATGTAGGATGTTCTCTTGTAACTGTTCTTTTTTTTTTCTTTTTTTTTTTGTTGTAAATTACTGAATTAGCTTGCTCTGAAATTGCCCTAGGATTTCTGTATGGCCTGAGGCCATAAAGATTTGTTGTTGGGTTGCATGAATTCTAACTCTGTGCATGTTGAATGGTTGTGGATATTTGAATTGCTGTTGTATAGGTGAAAAAGTTTGGGAACGAGCAATTTACATGAGAGACTCTGCCAAATTTTTGGCAGAAGTCAAACCCTAAAGAAATTTTTGAATTTTAGTTAGAAGGGCAATTTGGTCAAGTGTGTTAGGCACCTGCCAGGTATCGGACACACACAAGGTTATCATTGTGAGCAATCGGGGCATTTTCGGAGCGAGTGCTCGATGATACTGCAAGGTAGAGAAATTAATGTTGGGCCACCTCAGGAGAGTGGTGTACAGAGTCGAGTGCAGTGGTACATCTCAGCTTGTGGGAGCCTCATCTAGCAAAGGGGGCCTGGACTAGTGCGGCTAGCAGGGGAGGAAATCAATAAAGGGGACGTGGTGGACGCTCTACAGAATCGGCTAGGTGTATAATATGACTCAGCAGGAGGCATAGGCATCACCAGACGCCATCACAGTGTATGTTACCAGTATTTGGAATTCCTACACGTGTCTTGATCGATCTCGAGGTTACACATTCTTTTGTTGCACATAGTTTTGTCAACAACACTGATGTGAGACTCGCTACCCTGCGTGAGGAGCTTGCTATTTCTGTACCCATGGGAGATTTTTTATGGTTGGTGCGGTGTATAGAGATGGTTTGGTTTTAGTAGGGGATGTATTCTTGGAGGCGGACTTAATCCTTTTGGATATAATAGATTTAGATGTTATTCTGGGTATGGATTGGTTAGCCAAGCATCATGCGTAGATTGACTGTTTTAGGAAGGAGGTTGTGTTTAGTAGTCCCAATCGACCTGAGGTGACTTTCTATGGGGAGCATAGAGTTCTTCCATCTTGCCTCATTTCAGCCATGACGGCGAGATAGTTACTTAGGAAGGGATCATCAGGATACTTGGCTCATGTAATCGATACACAGGATAATGGATTGCGGTTGGAAGAAATTCTGGTGGCACAGGAGTTCCTAGATGTGTTTCCAGAAGATCTTCTTGGATTACATCCGGAGCGAGAGATTGAATTTATTATTGAACTTATGCCATGAACAAATCCTATTTCTCAGGCGCCGTATAGGATCGCACCAGCTGAACTGAGATAATTGAAAACTCAGTTGCAAGAGTTGGTGGACAAGGGTTTCATCCGACCTAGTTTTTCTCCTTGGGGTGCACCAATTCTGTTTGTGAAGAAGAAGGATGACACCATGAGGTTGTGCACTGATTACAAACAGTTGAACAAGGTTGCTAAGGTGTTTTCTAAGATTGATTTGAGATCAGGCTATCATTAGTTGTGGATCAAGGAAGAAGATGTACCTAAGACTGCTTTCCGAATGAAGTATGGCCATTATGAGCTTTTGGTGATGCCTTTTAAGCTGACTAATCACTACTACAAAAAAGGCCACAGACGACGGGAATTCACCGTCGTGTATTTGGTTTTCAAACCGTCGTGAAATCAACTGCCGTCTATTTGGGTTTCAAACTACGACGGCTTTTCACCATCGTTGTTTATCTGTAAAGACGACGGTTTTTAAAGAAAATCGTCGTTGTTTAGAGGTCAAGATCGTTAATTATAGGAGGAAAGACAACTGTTTTTAATAAAATCGTCGTGTATTGTACGTAAAGATGACGATTTTTTTATGAAAACCATCGTGGATTGTTTATAAAGACATCATCTTTACATACAATAGACGACGGTTTTTTTTTATAAAAAGCGTCATCTTTACATACAATAGACGACGGTTTTTTTTATAAAAAGCGTCATCTTTACGTACAATAGACGACGGTTTTTTATAAAAAGCGTCATCTTTAAGTACAATAGACGACGGTTTTTTTATAAGAAAGCATCATCTTTACGTACAATGGACGACGGTTTTAATAAAAAACGTCATCTTTACATACAATAGACGACGGTTTTTATAAAAAGTGTCATCTTTACATACAATAGACGACGGTTTTTATAAAAAAACGTCATTTTTACGTACAATAATGCTTTTTGACTTCCTATGATGCTATACAACGATTTTAACTAGAAAACCAACCATAATGCTTTATCAAAAATAGTTTCTTTCATAAAACTTGAAGATTCAATAGTTATTACATAGTTAACCAATCTTTATTCTACAATAAACATAATTCCTAACAAGACTTACGTACTCCTAATCCAAGCATTCCTCATCCAAACATACAAATGATGCACAACTGAAGTCTCCTCCGTCCTCCCTGTAAATAAATCAAAATGACAAAGAGAGAAAAAAAAGAAGCTAAGATTATAAACATAAAAAATTAGGTGGAAGAGAAATTTTACCATTGGTCCATATTTCCATAGAAAACTTGTAAAATGAGCATAAAAAAGACCATCGAGAACCTGCAAATTTTCAACAACAAAAAAACATACGACTCACATAGAAAACCTGAAAGAAAAAGTTATAAATCTGCAAGCTTCCTCCTCATCTCCTGATAACCAAATCAGAAAATCTAAAAAGAAACCATAAATAAAAAAAATATGTAAACAAATCAGACAAATCAAGAGAGACAAAATATGAAATTAGGGAGACAAAAAACATACCAAAAACACAAAGAGACTAATCCAAAATTCACTAGCAAGATATAGAAGGGTATTAAGAGATTAGGTGACTTTCAGATCAAACATTTCAAACAGCTTTGATTCTCAAATACAGAACATCCCTCTACATCTTATGGATTTCCTAAGACCTCAATCTCTCAACTCCTTTATTGATATCGATTTTTTGATAATTTTGTAGAGAGTTTCATGAGGGTGTTTTAGAGAGTGCAGGAGGGTTTCAAGGAGGGAGAGATAATGTTTTCAGAGACGGGGGAAATTCTGAAAATTTGTCGAGCGAATTCACTTAAGTAGACTTTTTTTAGCGTGTTTTAAAAGACGACGCTTGTTAATGAAAGATAAGATTTTCAAAGACGGGTGAAAATTTGAAATTTGTCGAGCGCGAATTCACTTAAGCGGCCATTTTTTAGCTTTTTTTAAAAGACGACGCTTTTTAAAAAAATTTGTCATCTTTACATATAATAGACGACGGTTTTTTTTATAAAAAGGGTCATCTTTACATATAATAGACGACGGTTTTTATAAAAAAGAATCATCTTTACATACAATAGACAACGGTTTTTTAAAAAAAGCGTCATCTTTACATACAATAGACGACGGTTTTATAAAAAGCGTCATCTTTACATACAATAGATGATTTTTTATCGCTACACTCCTTGACCCTATATGAATACAATGACTGAATTTGATCTTCAATTTAAAATATTTAAACTAATAGATACCACAAAATCTTATATTATATTTAACGGAAGTATAAATAAACTCTTAATTGTTAGTGAATATTTTTTTTTATGGCATACGCATTTTAAGAAACTAGTTTCAATGATCCAACCGTCAAAATTGTTTGTTTATACTTCGAGATCATATATGCCAAAAATCGGAAAAAATAAACATTCAGAGATCAAGTAACGAGACAAAAAATTTCGACGGTTATAAATAAAAAATCATCATTTAACTGTTATTTTAACTCTGATTTTGATGATTTTTTACTGCTACACTCCTTTACCCTATATGAATACAATGACCGAATTTGAGCTTCAATTTAAAATATTTACACTAGTGGATACCACAAAATCTTATGTCATATTTAACGAAAGTATAAATAAACTCTTAATTGTTAGTGAATATATTGTTTTGATAGCATACGCATTCTAAGAAACTAGTTTCAATGATCCAACTGTCAAACGTGTTTGTTTATACTTCGAGATCATATACGCCAAAAATCGGAAAAAATAAACATTCAGAGATCAAGGAACGGGACAAAAAATTTCGACAGTTATAAATGAAAAATCATCATTTAACGGTTATTTTAACTCCGATTTTGATGATTTTTTGCCACTACACTCCTTGACCCTATATGAATAGAATGACTAAATTTGATCTTCAATTTAAAATATTTACATTAGTGGATTCCACAAAATCTTATGTTATATTTAACGAAAGTATAAATAAACTCTTAATTGTTAGTGAATATTTTTTTTTTATGGCATACGCATTTTAAGATACTAGTTTCAACGATCCAACCTTCAAACTTGTTTGTTTATACTTCGAGATCATATGCGCCAAAAATCGGAAAAAATAAACATTTAGAGATCAAGTAACGGAACTAAAAATTTCGACGGTTATAAATGAAAAATCATCATTTAACGGTTATTTTAACTCTGATTTTGATGATTTTTTACCGCTACACTCCTTAACTCTATATGAATACAATGATAGAATTTGATCTTCAATTTAAAATATTTACACTAGTGGATACCACAAAATCTTATGTTATATTTAACGAAAGTATAAATGAACTCTTAATTGTTAGTGAATATTTTTTTTTTATGGCATACGCATTTTAAGAAACTAGTTTCAATGATCCAGCCATCAAACTTGTTTGTTTATACTTCGAGATCATATGCGCCAAAAATCGGAAAAAATAAACATTCAGAGATCAAGTAACGAGACAAAAAATTTCGACGGTTATAAATGAAAAATCATCATTTAACGGTTATTTTAACTCCGATTTTGATAATTTTTTACCGCTACACTCCTTGACCCTATATGAATACAATGACTGAATTTGATCTTCAATTTCAAATATTTACACTAGTGGATACCACAAATCTTATGTTATATTTAACGAAAGTACAAATAAACTCTTAATTGTTAGTGAATATATTGTTTTGATGGCATACTCATTCTAAGAAACTAGTTTCAACGATCCAACCGTTAAACTTGTTTGTTTATACTTCGAGATCATATACGCAAAAAATCAGAAAAAATAAACATTTAGAGATCAAGTAACGAGACAAAAAATTTCAATGGTTATAAATGAAAAATCATGAATTAAAGGTTATTTTAACTCCGATTTTGATGATTTTTTACAGCTACACTCCTTGACCCTATATGAATACAATGACTGAATTTTTTCTTCAATTTAAAATATTTACACTAGTGGATACCACAAAATCTTATGTTATATTTAACGAAAGTATAGATAAACTCTTAATTGTTAGACAACGGTTTTTTATAAAAAGCGTCATCTTTACATATAATAGACGACGATTTTTTTATATATAAAAAGCATCATCTTTATCGACAATAGACAACAGTTTTATTATAAAAAGCGTCATCTTTACATACAATAGATTTACGGTTTTTTTAATAAAAATGTCATCTTTACGCATAATAGATTTACGGTTTTTTTAATAAAAAATGTCATCTTTACATACGATATGAAACGACTGACCTAATTTCCACTTTGGAATCCGAGTGAAAACTCGCTTAAAATCGACACTGTAAACGTGGGTCGTAAATGACCAAAATGTCCTCAAAACAAGAATACAACCGGGACTCGATTCGTGGCTGCACTGATAATCGTAGGTCGCCACGCCTTTCGAGGATCAAGCCACACGTAGTTCTTTCCTCTGCTCCGACCAGAATCGTTTATTTTATCAGTAAACCTCACTCTAGGGCTGACATTTCTGGAGTATCCGGGACTCCATTTTACGATCTGTCAAATACTATACGATCCTGGGAAAGTTTAGATTAACATACTTGGAATTAACTACGATCCAACGGTTCAAACGTATTGAACCCGAAAATCGCACATAGGCGAGATCCGTTCGGGGTTCAAACGATATCCGAATTAAGATCCGCAAAATCACATGCGCTCATGAGCACTAGGAGATCATTCTAGGACTAACTGTGGTCTCCACCCTCTCGCTCACGCCACGCAGCCGCGTGGTGCCTAAAGCGATAACGCTTCGCCGAAAAAATCTCAACATCTAAGCTCAAGACTCCTATCCTAGGTAAAACACCCTATTTGGAACCACTTTTGTTCTTGGACCTACCCCAAAAACTGGCTGGAAGTGGCTGGAATCTCAACCCAAATTCGGCTAAACTTTGGATCCAAGATCGAGTTATATACGCTAGAAATTTCTGAAATCCTACCCAACCAGTAGCTAGGGCTCGAGAAATAGATGAGTTTCCATACCTGGATCACCGGAAATGATGGCCGGATGACGGAGAACGAGCTGGTGAAAGTTTACGAAAAAATCGAACACCGCCGCTTGGCGGTTGTTTCCGGAGACTATGGCGGCAGATAGAGGGGGCGAAGGGCTGAGGTTGGAAGAGGGAAGTTTGGTGGTCCGTCTGGCACTGGTCTTGCCGGAATCGGAGGTTGGAGCTGAGAGAAAACAGCTCCCAAAGTCGGCTGGCTTCCCCCCCGAAAACCAGAAAATCTGGGTTTATAAAATCTGAACTTCGAAATATTTACGGTTGTGCCACTGAACTTCTTTTGATCGTAGCTCCTTCGTTACAACTCCGATTTGAGTCCGCTACGTGTCTGTGAACTCATTTCGTCGCACTCTACGCAAAGGTCTAACTGAAATCCCCGAATTCCTTCCCGGTCAAAAAGTTAACTTTTATACTATTAAAATATTCTAGGGGTATAGTAGTCTTTTACCAGAATAAATTAATAATTAAAAATTAATTAAGGACCGAGTTGTTACATGATAGACGACGGTTTTTATAAAAAGCGTCATCTTTATATACAATAGACGATTGTTATTTATAAAAAGCGTCATCTTTACATACAATAGACTACGGTTTTATAAAAAGCGTCATCTTTACATAGAATAGACGACGATTTTTATAAAACGTCATATTTACATACAATAGACGACGGTTTTATAAAAAGCGTCATTTTTACATAGAATAGACGATGGTTTTTATAAAACCGTCATCTTTACATACAATAGACGACGATTTTTATAAAAAGCGTCATCTTTACATACAATAGACGACCTTTTCTTATAAAAAGCGTTATCTTTACATATAATAGACGACGATTTTTATAAAAAGCGTCATCTTTACATACAATAGATGACGATTTATAAAAAGAGTTATCTTTACATACGATAGACGATGATTTTTATAAAAAGCGTAATCTTTACATACGATAGACGACGGTTTTTATAAAAAGCGTCATCTTTACATATAATAGACGACGGTTTTTTATAAAAAGCGTCATCTTTATATACAATAGAAGACGGTTTTTATAAAAAGCTTCATCTTTACATACAATAGACGACCTTTTTTTATATATAAAAAGCATCATCTTTACATATAATAGACAACTTTTTTTTATAAAAAGCGTTATCTTTACATACAATAGGCGACGGTTTTTATAAAAAGCGTTATCTTTCCATACAATAGACGACGACTTATAAAAAGAGTCATCTTTACATACAATAGACGACGGTTTTTATAAAAAGCGTCATCTTTACATACTATAGACGACGGTTTTTATAAAAAGCGCTATCTGACATATAATAGACGACGGTTTGTATGAAAATCGTCATCTTTACATATAATAGACGACGGTTTTTATCAAAACAACCACATCTTTACCAAAAAAATGACACTTGATTTTTAAAAGACGATGCTTGTCATACCCTGCGTTTTTTGGGTCGATTTTAACTCAAGAAAACCTTTTAATAAGACGACGCTTTTTATTTGTGGCTGTTATAAAAAATATTCAACAGTACCTCCGGTTTTTAGTTGTTTAAGTCACTTATCCACGACGGTTTTTTATTACCGTCGTCTTTTTAAATACAACGACGGTTTTTTCTTCTACCGTCGTCTTTTTCTGGTCATCTTTTTCACTTTTTGTAGTAGTGAATGTGCCAGCAGTGTTTATGGAACTCATGAACAGAGTGTTCCAACGTTACTTAGATCGCTTTGTGATTGTATTCATAGATGACATTCTTGTGTATTTTAAAAGTGAAAAGGTGCATAAGAACTTGGAAATTGTGTCGAGAACTTTAAGGAGGAGGCAGTTGTATGCAAAGTGCAGCAAATGTCAATTCTGGGTGGACAGAGTGAGTTTCTTGGGGCACGTGATTTCTGCTGAAGGTATATATGTGGATCCCCAAAAGGTGGAAGCGGTGGTAAACTGGCAGTGACTAACCACTGCCACCGAGGTACAGAGTTTTCTTGGGCTAGCCGGGTACTATCGTCGCTTTGTGGAGGTTTTCTCTACTATAGAGACACCTCTCACTCATTTGACAAGGAAAAAAGTTAAGTTTGAATGGACAGATGAGTGTGAAGAAAGCTTCAATGAACTCAAAACCAGGTTGACAACTACCCCAATATTAGCACTTTCTGATGATAGTGGACACTTTGTTATCTACAGTGATGCATCACGACAAGGGTTAGGTTGTGTGCTGATGCAACATGGTAAAGTAATTGCTTATGCTTCTAGGCTAATTGAGAAGCATGAATTGAATTACAGCACTCATGATCTGGAGCTTGTTATAGTGGTGTTCGCCTTAAAGATTTGGCGACATTATCTTTACGGGGAAACGTGCGGAGGTGGTTAGAATTGATAAAGGACTATGACTGCACCATTGAAAATCATCCTTGGAGAGTTAATGTTGTGGCTGATGCTCTTAGCAAGAAGTCGTCCGGATATTTGGCTCATCTCCGAGGGAAGTATCTTCCATTCTTGGTGGAGTTGAGGAAGTCGAGAGTTGGGTTAAGTTTGGATGATCAGGGAGCTTTACTTGCTACTCTCTACGTAAGACCGGTGTTGGTTGAACGAATTATCAAAGCTCAAATGTAGGATCTGTTAATTTACACATTAAGGTTGGAAGTCGAGAATGGTACAAGAACAGATTATTCGGTGAGGAATGATGGAGCCTTGATAATAGGAACAAGATTGTATGTTCCTGGGGATGAAGCACTAAAGAGGAAATTCTTGAGGAGGCCCACTGTTTGGCCTTCGCCATGCATCCTGGCAGCACAAAAATGTATCGTACCCTGAGGGGGCATTATTGGTGGCCTTTTATGAAGAAGGAAATAGCAAAATATGTTAGTAAGTGTTTGATTTATCAGCAAGTCAAGGCAGAGTGCCAGAAACCATGGAGGTTGCTGCAACCACTTCCTATTCTTGAGTGGAAGTGGGAGCGCATTACTATGGACTTTGTGTTCAAACTTCCTCGGACACGGAGCAATCATGATGGAGTTTGGGTAATAGTGGATCGACTCACCAAGTCCTCTCATTTTCTGCCAGTGAAAACGACTTATACTCTGAATAAACTGGCCAAAATCTTTATTGCTGGAATTGTAAGATTGGATGGGGTACCAATATCTATCGTGTTTGACAAAGATCCTCGGTTTATATCTCGTTTTTGGACAAAGTTGCATGAAGATTTTGGGACTGAATTAAGGTTCAGTACTGCATTTCATCCGCAGACTGATGGACAGTCAAAAAGAATGATTCAAACCTTGGAAGATATGTTAGGAGCTTGTGCGCTATAGTTTCGGGGAGATTGGGATGATAAACCACCTCTCATGGAGATTGCATATAGTAATGGTTATCAATCAAGTATTGGGATGTCACCCTACGATGCCTTGTATGGAAGGCAGTGTAGAACTCCAATTTATTGGGATGAAGTGGGTGAGCAAAGATTGGAAGTATCCGAAGACGTTGAAGCAATAAAGGAGAAAGTTACACTAATTAGAGAAAGCTCAAGGTAGCCTAGGATTGACAAAAGAGCTATGCAGACAATAGAAGGAAGGATCTTCAGTTTGAAGTTGGTGATTGGGTGTTCGTAAAGTTGTCACCTTGGAAACATGTAGTGAGATTTGGAAAGCGGGGGAAGTTAAGCCCTCGTTACATTGGGTCATATGAGATTTTGGAGTGTGTGGGCCCAGTAGCCTATGGACTTGCTTTACCTTCGGAACTTTCTCAGCCATAAGACGATTCCACGTCTCCATGCTCCGAAAGTATATTTCAAATCCTTCTCATGTTCTGGAGTCGCAACCAATATAATTGAAGGATGATTTGAGTTATGTGGAGCAATCAGTTCAGATTTTGGACTGGAAGATTCAAGTATTACGTTCTAGAGAAATTCCACTTGTAAAAGTCATATGGAGGAGTCACATTGTGGAAGAGTTCACTTGGGAACACGAGGAGCAGATGCGAACCTAGTACCCTTACCTCTTCGAGTGACAGGTATGAAATTTCGAGAGGAGTCACGTTGTGGAAGAGTTCACTTGGGAACCCGAGGAGCAGATGCGGGCCTAGTACCCTTACCTCTACGAGTGACTGGTATGAAATTTCGAGGACAAAATTTTTGTAAGGGGGTAGAGTGTATTAACCCGATCCTAAATTAATATTAATTATTAATTTATTCAAGTAAAAGACAATTTTACCCCGAGAATATTTTAATGGATTTAAAAGTTGACCTTTCGTTCAAGAAGGAATCTTGGGATTCTAGTTGTACCGTTGCATAGAGCACGTCAAAATAAGTCCGTAGACATGTAGTTGGCTCAAATCGGAGTTATATTGAAGAAATTATGATCTACGGAAGGTTAATGGCATAATCGCAAATATTTCGAAGTTCAGTTTTTCAAAAAACCCAAATTTTCTTCATCTCTTCTTCTCCTCCACAACTTGCAAACTCTCCATCTCTCTCTCCTCTTTCCATACATACCTATATCTGGCCATGATTCTAAGCGATTACACAAGAAAATCAATAGAAAACAGAGCCCAAAAATGGGGTGTTTTGAAACTAGAAATTTCGACGCCATTTCCGGTCAACTTCGGCCTCCACCTGCCACCAAATCATTTCCAAAACACTCCCCTACCTCCCCTATGTGATTTCTCTCAAAGAGGAAATCGTTCATTCGAGGGCTTTAATGGTTGAATTGATCTTTGAGCCAAGGTATAAAGTTACTCCTCTTGTTGTGCTTGATCTGTAGGTATGAATACTGGCCGGAGGTTTGGAGTTTTCCGATCATTGGAAAATTGCTCTACACACCCATCGGCGGTGGCGGCTCGTCGGCGGGGTATCAAGGTTGGGTTTTGGTCCTAAAATGATCCCCACGTCGTCCCGAGCATGACGGTATGCTCGGATTTCATTTTGGTTACCGTTTGAATATTGATCGGATATTGCATACTAGGCGTTATCTGGATTCGATATGTTCGGACCTTTGGATCGACATTATTTTCAAATATGTTGATCTAGGCAGCTCTTGGATGGTGTAGAAATTCGCCGATCAAGAATCGGAATCCTGGATACTTTGATTCAATAATACAAAGTTTAGGTAAACAGAATCGCTCGATCTTGCGATCGCGAGCGATCCGACTGTTTAGTTCGGACCAAACCTGCAGGGCATGTTTAGTAAATTGTGTTGAACCTATTGGAACTCTCGGATTGATAAATCGTAGGTCATGGACCCCACGAGGACCTAAATGACCAATATGGAAATTTAATCGCTTATTCAATCTCGAGTATTTTTAGACCATTCCACTTGTCTAAAATGTTGATAATGGGCCTTGGAACCTTCGTAAGTTATGTACACGCACTTTTGAGGCGGGGGGTCAGGGTTTTGATTGAATATTTATGGTTGAACTATTTTATTATGTTTTAATTGCTTAAAAAGGTACTCGGGCTTTATTGAACCCACAGGAAGGACCCTCGAAGGGTCAGGCTAGCTCGGATGCTCAGTGAGTTGACTTTTGTTTTGTAAATGAATTTTATGAAATAAAAGTTTTACTATTTCGCTTGAATGAATTATTTATGGTTTTGCTTTCCAAGCAATTAGTTTGAATTCAAATATTTTTATTAAATTATGTTTATGTTTAAATGTGAATGGCTTGGAAGGTAGAAAAGGAGATGATAACAGGATTTAAGGATTTAAGGAGAAATAGTATTATAATTTTTTAGGAAAGGTTTTTAAACCACCATAATGACCCAAAATGTTGCCTTCGGATAAATTGTTGCCTTCATTATAGTGATGTCCACGGACATCCTAATTGCCTTCGGTTGAGTTATCGTGCATTTGACAGTTGCCCCACGAGTCTTAGGATGTGGCTCAGGTTGACCAAGTGTCCCTTGAGTCTTGATTTTTGTACGAATATAGAATATGGATATAAATGAATTTTAAAATTTTTTAACAGTGGGGTTAGTATGTTGATATTCTATTTTTTCCAAAACTTTCTTTTGTCCGCTCGCACTTTTAAATGTTTTGCGCCGAGTCAGTAGTAGTGTACTGAGCACCACGACAGGGCGGTCATCACTCATCACTCCTCATTTTCCTCTATGTAGGATGTTCTCTTGTAACTATTCTTTTTTTGTAAATTATTGAATTAGATTGCTCTGAAATTACCCTAGGATTTCTGTAAGGCCTTAGGCCATAAAGAGTTGTTGTTGAGTTACATGAATTCTAACTTTGTTCATGTTGAACAGTTGTGGATATTTGAATTCCTGTTGTACATGTGAAAAAGTTTGGGAACGAGCAATTTACAGAGGAGACTCAGCCGAATTTTTGCCAGAAGTCAAACCCTAAAGAAATTTTTGAATTTTAGTTAGGAAGGCAATTTGGTCAAGCATGCTTGGCTCCTGTCAGACACGCACAGGGTTTGGCTCAGATTCCAAAGTGGAATTTGGGTCGGAACTTGTCAACACTCCTATGTAGCAATTTGCAAATATCATAAAATGTTCTCACTATGTTACTGGTAAGACGTGAGGCAAATGAGACAAAAACAAAGTCATTATCTCAATTGGTGGTATGATAACCCTCCCAATAGATCTCAGACTACAAATGGAAACATGCAATCAAATGAAAAAGAAAAATTGCACCGAAGCATCATATCGTTGTTACAAAGTTCAAATAAGAAAAGGAAAATCACCAAGACATTGGAAGGGAGCAGAGAATTCCAAATTGTCTTTGGACCCAACAAAAACATAGTCAAGACTTCCAGGAAATGATGAAAATAAAATCACAAAGATCCCAAAAGAGAAGAGAGTTTATTTTCCTTTTCTCTCGACACCAAAAACAAAGGTGCACGACAAACAGCCAATATCGTATACAGGGCTGCAAATTAATGGTTCAGTCCAAAAGCAAAAAGGGAAAGATGGCTCATCAATTTCAAGCCAAGAAGCCTCAACCTCTTGCCATGCCCAAGATGGAAGAAGAAAGCAAGAACAAAAAAAGGGGGTTTTGGAAAAACAGGAAGAAACCAACAAAAGAAAGGAAGAAAAGCCACAAAAAAAAAAAAAAAAAAACAGAGAAGAAGTAGCTCTATACTTTGACAAACAGACGCTGCCTCTTTAAATTCCCATACTCTCAATTAATAGTTTAATGGGCCACATAGTCTAACTCTGACAGAAAAGAGCAAAGGAAAAGACTAACCTTGTTTTGACTTCTCTTTAGTTTTGGCGTCTTAAACTCAAAGCGCTTTTTCAATTGGAGCTATTTGTACCATATCTGACCACCCACTCACGTCGTGACACGTAGAACGCCCTCATGCCAGAGACCACTCAACTGGCCACACCTAAATGTTCTCTCGCACTCAAGACCGATTCAGGTTGATAACGTAGTATCACTACCTCTGCCAACCTTCGGTATTGTCTACCGAGCGACTAACCATCACATCAATCCGATTCTGACAGGTTACCTTAGAATTCCGCCAGAGCTCGCCAATCACGTGTCGACCTCCAAGACACTCCCACGAGTCCCACATCGAAACTAAGTGCTAAGAGCATCACAAATGCTCTCTATAAATAAAGTCCCTTGGCCCAGCCAAGTGGTAAGACTTTCTGACTTGACTAGTGCTTCCACTATCAATAGAATTGCTCTTAGTTATTAACTTTGGCATCGGAGTGCCTTTGGCAGGTACCACACCGGTATCCCCTCCTCAGCTCAGATCCGACCCCCGCTTGAACCTTCGGACATCACGGAAGAAGGTCAATCCAATCCTCAACCATCAGCACACTTGTAAGTTAGCCTAAACTCTTATATGTTCTAATTTAGCGCGAACAGATTGGCGCCGTCTGTGGGAAGCCGATTGACAATCAGCCCATATCTCCTTTTACTCCTTAAACTATGAACCTCGCTTCGCTCGCGTCGCCGGTCCCATCCTCGCCTCGCGACCGAGAGAACCTCGCTACCCGCAAGACACCCCGAGTGGAAACGCCTAGTCGGGCAAAACACCCGGAAGACGGGATGGAAGCCCTACATGGAAATGATCGGATGCAGGAGCACAACAATAACCTCTCCTCCAAACTGGACGACACCCAGAAACAGCTTCACGAGCAACAATCACATTTAGCCCAACCGCAGGATGGTCTGGAACAAACCACGCAGCTTCGGGCCGAACGATCATCAAGAGCGTACCAAGGCCTAACAATCGACAGGCTAGAAAGCAGCTAGCTCGAGGCGAACCGTCCGCCTCCCAAAGACTGTTCATGCCAACTTCGGCATAACACCATCGGGAATACCAAGTCTACTCCGATTGCTGCGATAGAATCAACGACCGACGACGGGAACGGCAGGCATCACCGATTCCCATCCAAGCGAAGCTTAACGATCGGCATCCTGGACGTACTGGGACCAAAATCTCCCCATCGACGGAGGTACGACATGATCGGCCTAGAGGAAACAGACGAATCCGACTACATTCCAACCTCTTTTGGCACGACACTCCCACTGGGCCGACGACATCCGGATCGGCCGAAGGAACGATCGGCGGCAAGAAGTCCGGTCGGGCACGAGGCACAAGGACACGCGGGTCGCCCCAATCGCCCCCAAACGGCAGAACCTTCGGACCGACCTCCCTTCTACCGACCCTACAATCCTCCTCCTCCTTCAAAAAGTCAATCGGATCGAGGAAGAGTAGAATTAGATTCGGACACCAACCTGGGGAAAGGTACAACCGGGACCATTCACTAGTCGAATCCGATCCTACCGACCTGAAAAAGAGGTACAGGCCCTCCGAATCTCATTCTACTCGGGAGTGGAAGACCTCGTCACCCACATCCATACATTTCAATCGGCCTTGGGCTGCAAGGGGCTCACCAATGAAGGCCAATGCCTGTTGTTCCCATCTACCTTGGCCGGGCAACTCAATTGGTTTTATCGGCTGAAACTGTGCATGAGACTCTTTCGACCAGCTTAAAACAAAATTTTCTCAATCATTTTATGATACAGACGATCGTCTATACTCTGCCGACGACTGCACACCATTCGGCAAGGAGGCGTGAGCCCCTTCGGGAGTACGTGGCTAGATTCAGCCACGAGTACTCTTGCTCGAAACCGATGACCGAGCAGCCTTCTGGCGCCTTCAATAGTGGTCTCCGAGCCTCCCACTCGCTACCTAGTACACAAGCAGCAATTGACCACCTATCAGCAGCCATTCACGCCAAGGCCGAATACTTCAACTCTAAAGGAATGCCTTCGGCATCTTCTCGCCGACAGAAGTGCAAGTCATCCTTTGGCATCCACCTATGACCGCCACACCGTAACACTAATCAAGCTCCTTACCAACGGCACCCGCTGTGCCCGCACCTTGCACAACAGAGATAGGCGAAGGGATTTGTTCTAGGGTCGGCAGGATGGAGGCAAACGTAATAAAGGGTGGCGAGACTTCAAGTACCAAAAGTGACCGATCACGAGGTCTTCACCATTCTTAACTCAACCTACGAACATGTCCTCATGGCCGAAAATCAGATGATTCCAAAGCCAAGCCTCCGGAAGCTCCCTCGGCAAGTCAACAAGGATACATGAGTTTTCTGCCGATACCACCAATACAACGGCCACGAGCATCGAGTCCTGCGTGACGCTTCTCCAAGGATCGCGAAAAACGATCAGCGAGGGTAAACTAGACTAGTATCTAAGTGCACAATCGGGTCCCGAGCATCAGGGCAATCGGCAGATCAACATGATCCGCGCGATCAACACAATCGGTCCGTCAAGAGTTACATACATGCCGCTCGGCACCCTCAGGTCCTCAGCCTCACCGAGGAGCACAACAGCAAAATCTGGCGATTCGGATGGGAACCCATCACCTTTTTCGAAGAAGAAGAGAAGGGCATCATCTTCCCCCATTCCGATCCCATGATCATTCGAGCAGACATTGCCGATTTCGACGTAGGCCGAATCCTCATCGACACGAAGCTCGGTCAACGTACTCTTTGCCGATGCTTTCAACGGCCTCGGAATCGACCATCAAAGCCTCAACAAGGACATCACTCCCCTTCTAAGCTTCTCGGGCGATGTGGTAGAGCCTATCAGGAGCATCCAGCTTCCCCTGCCATCGGCCCGCCCGTAAGGGCATTCATCTACACTCACTTCGTAGTCAACTGTCTGACCGCATAACGCCATTATCGGCAGGCCCACCCTCACCGAATGAAAGCCATTTTGTCACCACATATGCTACTGCTTAAATTCCCAACACACTCGGGAGTTAGTCAGGTATGGGGGGACCAATAGAGTGCACAGGTATGCTACGTGTCATCCACGGCAGAACCAAGAACCCGCGCTGGGGCAAAGGCCGCCAAACATCGCCATCACCCGCCAAGTATGATTTAACGGCAAAGGAGGGACCAACTCCCGATGACTTCGGGACGACAACGCCACACAAGAAGCTCAACTCGCCAAAGAGCTCGAGACGATCTCCATCTCCAACACGCAGATAGCGGATCCGACCGGCACTTCTCACCCGCCTCCAACCGACTTCATTACCTTTCTAAGGGCCAATTCATAAGTTTTCGCCGTCTCACAACAATATGCCTGATCTCCCGACGCTATCACCACAAGCTCAAGATCTCCCTTATTTCAAGCCGTCCGACAAAAGAGATGATCCGGCGACGCCAACGATACGAGGCCATGAAGACCGAAGTGGACAAGCTTCAGTGTGATCGGCTTCATCCGCAAAGTCACCTACCATTTGGCTCACCAACTCAGTCTTTGTGAAGAAATCAGGCGGTGCCTGGCAAATGTGCCAGTGATTACACCAATCAATAAAGCATGTTCAAGGATAGCTTTCACTACCAAGAATTGACCAACTAGTGGACGCCACGGTTGGCCATGAGCTCCTCACCATGGACGCCTACTGCTACAACCAGATTTTCATGCATCATACGGATCGTGAGCATACAAGATTCATTACCGACAGAGGGCTTTATTGCTACAATGTCATGCCATTCGGCCTGAAGAATGCTGGAGCTACATACTAGCGACTGGTCAACAAAATCTTTGCCGAACTCATTGGCACTTCAATGGAGGTCTACGTAGACGATATGCTAGTCAAAAGTCGGACCGCCAGCGATCATCTTCTAACCTCTCCCTCATGTTCGCAAGCTAAAACAATACAACATGCGCCAACTCCGAGCAAATATGCCTTCGCGCTTTCTTCCGCAAATTTGGGCTTCATGATCAGCCGAGGGGGATTGAAGCAACCCGAGAAGATCCGAGCGCCATCGATATGCAAAGCCGAGGACAAAGAAAGAGGTTCAGAGCCTCACCGCCGAAGTCGCCGCTTTGTCCTGTTTATATCAAAGCCACCGATCGGTGCACCCTTTTTTCAAAGCTCAAAGGAAGAAAACGGGTGTCAATTGACTTCCGACGCGACTGAGCTTGAAGATCTGAAGTCTACATGAGCAGAGCTCCTCGCTGCCCACCCCTCTTCCCGCAGAAGACATCGCCATCTATCTCTCGATCCAGATTGGCCCCGAAGTTCCGTGCTCATCCGTAGACCGAACGACATCGAACTCCCCATCTTTATATGAGCCATGCATTGCAAGACGCCGTGCAACGGTAATTTCAACTTGAATAAACCGCCTACGCCCCGCCTCTTCGCACGCAGCTTAGGCCCTACTTCCGTGCTCACAACATCGACGATTGACCAATCAACCTTTACGGCAGTCTTCCGTGGCCGAGACATCGTGACGACTAATCAATGGGCCATCGAGCTTGGTGAATTCGACATCGTATCACCTCGCCTTCCTAAAAAGGACGTGCCGTGGACCGATTTCATCTCGTAACTCACACTTCCAACCAAGAATACCAACCAATCAATCACACGACCCCGCCACGCACCACCTTGCACCAGATTCACCTTCGACCGACAATACATTCGATCACAACAACCCTCACTGGACATTATACGTGGACGGCTCATCCAATCGGCAGGGCAGCGGCACAGGCATAGTCCTCAAGACTCCGAATGACACCACAATCGAATATGCTATCCGCTTTCCATTTCGTGCTTCCAACAA
Source organism: Prunus mume (assembly GCF_029339155.1). Lineage (NCBI taxonomy): Eukaryota > Viridiplantae > Streptophyta > Magnoliopsida > Rosales > Rosaceae > Prunus > Prunus mume. The sequence goes on from NC_142702.1 coordinate 10,220,916, forward strand.
CGAGGCCAAATACGAGCTTCCTTGCAGCCTTTCTTGCCCAAAGCCTAAAGCCTGGGATCAATGATGATATGTAGCGACTCCCAGCTCGTCGTCAACCAGGTAATCACCGAATTCGCAGCAAAAGATGAATCAATGGCTGCCTATCTCGCGTAGACCCGCCGATTGCTGAAACAGTTCAAAACCTACTACATGGTCCCCAAATCTGAGAATAGCCACGCCGATGCTCTCTCTCGGCTCGCTTCGGCAATCGACGACCGTGTCGGATGCCATGTCCCCATAGAGGTTCTCGCCCTACGGAGCACGACCGAAGCCGATGTCAACACCGTCCATCAAGACCCTAGTTGGATGGACCCGATCCGCACTCACCTCACCGACGGCACCCTACCAACTGACAAGGCCGAAGCAAAGGCAGATGACGATGACG